>NW_007727741.1:80543-85900 GCF_000696425.1 Galeopterus variegatus | reverse complement strand
GTGGTCTAGATCCAATTAGGAGATAGAAAAGACACAGTTGGCTAAATAGGGAAAGTTTAATATTATATTTTAATTATGATTAATTAATCATAGTTAATGATTAACTATGATGAAAGAGTAACTATAAGATATAAGGAAACTCTACATGGTACCCTAGGGCTGAGGGAAAGTACCAAAGAAGGATGAACTTGGGATGGGTTCAGACCTCGTTGGAGATGGTGTGGTAGCCCTATAGACAGCAGAGAAGTGGGATGGATGGGCCAAACTGAGGCTTGGAGGGAGCTGTTGGGCAAGCAGGTAGAGACCCTCCACAGTGTAGGCAGGGGAACAGGGAGTCAGCACCCCATGGCATGGGTATGTAGCCAGAGTCCAGCTGTTATGGGTGCAGAAGACCTTCAAGTTCAAGGACCACAGGAAGGGAGGAGTGGGGGCGAGTCCAGGCCTGCACAAGCAGGAGGCCTTCAGAGGGTATGGGCTGTGCAGGGGCTCTGGTTTCTGTGTTAAGAGGGTGGCAGAAAGATGGTCATCAGGCTGAGGCTGCAGGATTGCAGAAGGAGAGTGCTCTGGGCCTGTGACTGGACTGGCTCTACTGGCTAGTTACACGCCTATATTGCCTACTCCTTGCCCACATCAGAAACTGCAGGAAGCCTATTCCTCCTGCAGTGTTCCTTCAGCACCATCCACAAAGAAGCTTAATCTTGTGGTCACTTTGAAAGAGAAATACTTAAAGGGATTCCACTGTTTACTGTGTTAAGTGCTAAGAGGGAGTAGATTGATAATGGACACATTAAGTAACTTCAGGGTTTGGCCAAGCATACTTGTGGACTGAGCAACTAACAGAATAGGGCAATGCCACTTCTGTGGCATGTTTAATGCCTTGATTTCCTCTGTACAACAAGCATTTTATTTTTCTGCGCCTCCAGCATTGGTAATCTCCGGAGTCTTTTTGATTGTGAAAATTAAATCTTCCTTCAGTTCAATTCTGAATGGGCTTGGCATATCTAGAGAAGAGCAGGAGCTGTAGTTTGATTGGCTGGAGATTTATGTTGTGACAGTGGCAGACCTGGAATTTTCCTCTTTGCATTGTAGAGCCATTGGGTATCTCTTAACCTGACAGTCACTTAATGGAAGTGCTGTTTTTCAGAAGGTCTGCAGAATGAAACTGGTGAAAGGGGAGGAAAAAGATGTGTGGGTTCATCATTTTACCTGTCCTTTAAGTAGATATTCCAGTGCTTACTTATGAGTAGCATGGAATGCTTAGTGAGTTGTCCTTTCCCACAAGGACAATTCAATTTAATTTGGAGAGATGAAAACACACACACACACATACACACACAGAGCTTAGTGTTGGTCAAGGATTAGAAGATCTTATGATTTTGTAATCCTTGTAACAAGCCTCCCTCAGGTGCATATAGAAAGTCCTCAGGACAATACAGAAAGCCACTGGTGGAACAAGGACCTGTCAGTGCTGCAGAACTTGAGGGAAAAACCGAGGGGGGCTGTGGTGGGCACTATGTTCTTCTGTATAATAATTGTGCCATATTCTATGCACTATGTAAAGATCTTACAAAGGGACTGACACGTTCTTCAGATTCAGACATTATGACAATACATGCTTGAAGTGAAGGTCTGACTGAGTGATAAAGTGGTAACAGGAGGTCAGAAGGGAAGAAGAGAAGAGTTAGCAATGTGGTGAGGGGTAAACAGAAAGGAAAGGGTGAGGAAACCAGAGGATTTAAACAATGGGGAAATATGAAAGCCAGATCCCCATGTCAGAGCTTAGTTATCTTGCAAGGCTACATTCAACTTGTCTTATTATGAATGAGTTACTTCAAATAACCTCACCAATCGTATGTCCCTCTACATCAATTTATTTCATAACCTATTTAATTGATATTAGTACTCTTTACTATTATTAATTTTTTAAATTTAATTTTAATTATTAATTTTTTTTTAAATCTTAGCATTGCAGACTGTCTGTAACAACCCTAGAAACAATAGCACAATGATAATAAAAGAAAACCTTTTTTTTTGAAGTACCTGAAATTGTTTTCTCTAAAACAGTAAGACATTAGTTAGAAGTCCAACATTTTGAAATTCAAGCTTCCCGTTGGAGGAGGACTTACAAAAAATACACGTAAAAACAAAACTGTAAACTGCCCAACTGTGACAATATTATGACGTATAATAAAATCTCAAAATAAGAATGTGAACTGTATGTAACTTTGAAAGTCATTGGCAAACTCAACTATTTAAAAACCTTTATTTTCTCAGAAAGGCATACTTGCAGGATCCATGCATTTAGGAATTAGATTTTGAAGATTTTATATATATGTTAGCTGATCTCATTTTAGTGCTCCAGGGTTCCAAGAAAGCCATACCTATTCCTCAATAAAGCATTTGCCTCTCAGTCTGCTCAGCCTCTCCTCACCTTACTTCCTATGAATTCATTTCTGATTTTCATAACAAAGTCTTTTTCATCCATAAACTTGGTAAACGGTGCCCCAGAACTGCAGCAGTGAGAGAAGTGTGAGATGTCAGTGGGTTTGCCTGGGCAGCTGTCCCTTCCCTAGGGGCCAGCAGGACCTAGTGTAGACTCTAGACCTAGACTGTCTGACTTCAATCCTGGCTCTACACCTTCATGTTTGACTTTGGGAAAGCTTTGTAAGTTTTCTGGGCCCCAATTTTCTCTACTGAAGTGGGGGTGGTGGTATTAATGACAGTTTGTACCTTATAGGATTGTTATAATTAAAAAGAATAGATAGGTAGATAGATCTGTATCTGTAGTAGAGCAGGGATTCAATAAATACTAGCTATAGTCAGGCTCAGACCATTAGCCCCATTCTTTAGGAAAATAGCATCCCCCCCACACCTCCATCCCACTCCACTCCAAGAACATGGCTTAAATGTCTTAGTCAGTTCCATTGCTTTAGAGATCTTGCCACCCTGGCCACATATGGTGGGCCAGCCCTAGCATTCATGCCCTTGTTGCCCGAAATGATGGAAGGAGTTATGTTTCCTTGGTGCAAGCTGAGCCAATTAAAATTCTTTCCTGAGAATGTTGTCGAGCAGGGACTCAGTCAAGAGCTGCAGCTGGGAGGCAAAAGGCCCAGGAGTGTTTGGCCTCTGTGTTTGTAGCCATGGAAGAGGCCAGTCGACAGAATGAGTTCAACACTCAGAGAGAATGAGAGAGAGAGATCTGCCAGTGTGCAGGCCCTAGATTCCTCTTCCCCAAGACCCAGCGGCCCCTTTGCTGTTCCTGCACTTGAAGGAACCTATCAATAAATGCCTCTATTTGCCTAACCTTGCTGGGTTTCTTTCACTTATCTCTTAGTTTGGGTTGCCCTGAAAGCAGACCCTGAGATGAGGATTCAAGTGCAAATGGTTTGTTCTGGAGGTGATTCCAGGAAACATGGGTAGGAGCGTGGGGAAGTAAGACAGGCAAAGGGAGGCAGCAGGTAAAGGATTTCTTGGGCAAGTTACCACTGTGGGCAACTAGAGCTCAAAATTGCTGAGGAACTTGGGAGCCAGTTTAAATACATACTCAGAATAATCACACCCAAAAGGAGAGAGTGGGATGTTTATACACCAGTCACGGAATAAGGGCTGTTCCTGGAGTACATTAATTCACCAGCATTCCAGGCCCATAATCTTGCAGACAGAGAAGGTCAAGGGACTAAAGAAAATCCTTAGACAAACCTGCAGGTGGTTGGAATGTAGTCCAGTGTGCTCTGAAGAAGTACGGGTCAGGGGATGTTGGGAGGACACTACAATATCTGCTTTGACTCAATAAAAACTATTCTGAGTGGTACAGTAAAGAGAGGCTTGCACAGTGGCCTCAAAGTCTTTGTCCATGCCAGGTAGAAGTTGTGTGCATGGTGCCCTTCCGTTCTCTGAAAAAAATTTAATTTCTTCCCCCATGTTCTCTTCACATATTCTTCCATGTTGGTAGTTGAAAATTATTAAAAAAGTTTCTGACAACTGTCATTAGATTTTCCGCACGGTTAGATGGAGTTGGAAATTTTTTTTTCTCAGTCTCACGCAGAGACTTTCAGCCTCCCTGTGGTTCCGGGCTGCTACTGCTTGCACTGACTTTGCAAATAAGGCAGCACTACCAGGCTGATGAGGTAATGATCATTTAAAATAGATGTGATATTAATAAGTGTAAATCGAAAGCAGATAGGAATATCCTCTCTCTGAGTGTCTCTACTATCTTGTATAAAGACTATCAAATATTTAATTGGAAGGTACTCGACTGCTTTCTTTTTTTAATCAGTCTGTTGTGAAGGAGCAAGAGTACACATTTTCACGTGACTTTATATTTAGAAAGAGGCGTTTGTATAATTATATATTGTAACTGAGAGATTGTAGAACCCTTTTTTGTAAAATCACCATAATTACTTTATTTAGTTATGTACTTGAATTTTAAAAGCTGGTGATATTTGGCTTGAATACAAATGCAAAATGTGTGATGTCAACCTATAATGCCAGCTATTTTTTTTCTAAAAAAACATCATTATAGACAAGCAAATGGCAGTTGATATATAATGAATTGATGTATAATGAGAAATTTCAAGGCTGTTGGATCTGAATTTAATTTGTGTTTGTGACTCAAAGTAGGCAGTGCCTGCTAATCATTTGATGGCTGGAGTATAATCACTGGGTGAACGTAATCCATTTGTTTAATAGCCCAGAATCCTCACTGTATTTACAGTTAATTGGTTTCCATTAAGGTCCTCTTAATAGAGACCATAAAGCAGTAGGATTAGAGAAGCCTGAAAAGGAACATTTGGTTTGAATCCTTTCTTGAAGCCAAGACCTAACAAGTGCTCATCTGTTTCACTTTTTATCATCTTCATGACAGGTTAAGAGGGAAAAGATCTCCGAGGGAGGTGATTTATAAATTCTTTTTACTGTTTTGTGCCTATGAACATTTCTAGAGCCAGAAAGCCAAAAAACCAAAAGTGTTCTTATGTCTAATTGAAGTCCTTCTCTTATGACTTTTTGGATTTTAATGGCTGTGCAAAGCAGCTGGTCGCTACCCAACATTTAATAATTCTTCATATACTGAAGATTTTTTAAAACTTTTTCTCTTAAATTTCTTTCCTCATTCTTTATAGCTCATCTAACCTTTTAACTCATATTTCTAGATGTTGCATAAGAAAAACTCATACAAACCATCCAGTATCTTAGGAAAGTTATGTGAATCCATCTGATGAGGAGGGATACAAGTCCCCCTTTTAAAGTGCGATTTCAGTGTTGCGTTTTTAACTTAAATATAGATTTTTTCTCTCCATATAAGGGCTTATTTACTTGAGAACTGATGAAGCAAATTAAAATTCTAAATTCCCCTCCAA
>NW_007727741.1:79008-79935 GCF_000696425.1 Galeopterus variegatus | reverse complement strand
TATAAGGGCTTATTTACTTGAGAACTGATGAAGCAAATTAAAATTCTAAATTCCCCTCCAAGATTTCCAGTCTACCTTCTCCTCCCTTCCTCTTTCCCTGTTACCCTCACCACCAACTCTGGAGCTTCCCTATTTTGGTTGGACTCTGGCCAATTTGAAAAAATTAAAAGGTAAATTGATTGTGATGACAATGTAATAAAAATAATAAAATTGCTATACATGAATATGTCTCAATACTGATTTTTAAAATCTATTGATAATATTCAGGAAGTTTCACATTCTTTCTGGGCACTTACAAATATTTTTAGTTATTTTAATTTTTTTTTCTCTTTTTTTTCCCTGTTTACTTTTATTTCTTAATTTACTTTCAGCCAAATGTGAGTATTATACAGTAAAACGGGAGTTTGGTTAGATAAATAATGGTAAATGGTAATATAATAATGTATGTGTTGACCTAGAAGTTTATCTACACTATTAAGTGAGAAGATAAGTTACCAATAGTAGTATACATTTTATAATCCTGTTAAAAATAGAAATATCTGAAAATATGGCCAAATTCAGCAGGCATCATGGACTAAAAGTGAATTAAAAATTAAAGACTACAAATATATATGTACACAAAACAAAAGTAGTAATATAACTCCAATTCTGAAAAAAATTCAGACCTTGTTAATTAAGGTTTCTTGTATTGTTTCCTTGTTACAAAAGCAGTATATTCTCAGTGCAAAAAATAAAGAAAAATATTATTAAGAACACTCATAATACTACTAACTCAGAAAGGGAAAAAAACTCACAGAAAACAGCTTGGCATCCAAATTCCAAATCATTTTCTAAGCAAATACACACACACACACGCACATACACACACACACACACACACACATTGATATTGAATGCTTTTCTGTAGATTCAGTTTTAGTATCTGTA
>NW_007727741.1:78099-78528 GCF_000696425.1 Galeopterus variegatus | reverse complement strand
CTCATCTGAGAACTTAGAATGATTTTGTTATTGGCTATATGTTTTAAACCTTTCTGCTGTGTGCAGTTCAGCGATCTTCTCCACTCTAGAGTAAAGCAAAGACGGCTCTGTGTGTGGGGAAGGCATGGAATATTATTGGTGTTACATGCCCTTTCCTTTAATTTCACCTATCATACAGCTGGTTGTGAAAGGATGGCTTGAAGATTTGATGCCCTTCGTTTTCTGATTTGGAACAACCCACTTCCACTCAGCTCCTGCCTCTCAGAGCCTGTTGTCCAGTATAAAACCTCTTTACCCAGCTACTAAGTATTGCCAAAGTAGGGACCATGGTGAAAAAAAGCAGGATGTGCCAATTACCAGGGAGAGGATACCAGCATCTAGCTAACATCATTTGCTAGAATTGTTTTGGACCACTGAGAAAACAGGGCA
>NW_007727741.1:74912-77560 GCF_000696425.1 Galeopterus variegatus | reverse complement strand
TACCAGCATCTAGCTAACATCATTTGCTAGAATTGTTTTGGACCACTGAGAAAACAGGGCAAGAGGATTTTTCTACAACAGGTGATAGCAGGAGGGCCTGGAAGAGAACACAGAGTCTGAGTGATAGGAGGGAAAGTAATCCCAAATACATGAGAATTCACCCTTTCCAGTTCCCACGAGGAAATGAAGAGAGTGATGTATAAGAAGTGGAGTTTGGTTTAATACTAAAATCACATATCTAGTAAATTGGGCAGTGAAGATTCAAACTTTTGCCTGAATCCACAACATTAAAAAAAAATGACAAAAGTTTTTTTTTTTAAAGCAAAATAATGACAAATATGTGGAAAATCCAGTGACTAGGAATATGTATATATGTTTACCTGACAATCTTTATTTAGTTTTACTTTTCTCATCTCAATTCCTCATTTTACAAATCATCTCACACGGTCCCTGCTTTATAATCTGTTAGCAAATCCAGTGTCTCTTTCTAAGCTCTCTTTCTGCTTCAATACCTTCTTTTTTATTGTAGCATAATTGATTGTACATATCTTGGGGTACAGAGTTGAATTTCAATACCTGTATGCACTATGTGATGCTCAAATCAGGAGAACTAATATATTCAGCATTATACAATATAATCTTTTTGTGTGTTTTTTTTTTTTTTACCAATTCTTTCCTTACCACCCCTTCCTTTCCCTTTCCCATCTCTAGTAACCTCTGTTTTGTTCTCTCTTTTTGAAAGTTCAACATATTGTTGTGAACTATATTATTGTTGTATCTTTCTTTCTTTCTTTTTTTATTTGGGAATATTTACTGATGATTGATTTCTCATTTTCTCGAAAAAATTTCTCATTTCTTGTTGACTATTAAGAGTTTCTTCTTGATCATTGAAATATAATAACTAGCAAGAATTTATTGTGCCCCTATGTCAGTGTCCACGTTTAAACTAGATCTGTCTTAACTGTAATGTCTTTTGACCAAGTAGTTTTGATCAAATTGTCTACCACCCTATTCAACTATACAAGAGTATCCAAGGACTACTGGTGAAGTAGCCATGCCTATGGCATCTCTTAGGTTATCAGGGCCCTCCCTCCTAATCTCTTTATATACAATTAGAAAAAGATGTTCATTATTCCCTGTTTATGCTCTGGTCATATAAGAAGTGATGTTTCCTTGGTCATGGGTATCATCTACCTAGTGTTACTTTCAAGTGTCGCGTAATTGAATTAATGATGCATAATCTGTGTTGTGATGGAATTAAGCATTTATCATGTACCCCTAGCTGCAAGTTGAGAGGGAGCAACAGAGAAAGCCTGGTTGAGGACCAGACGGTTGAAGGGGTGGCAGTAGATTAGAAAAATGGGAGATGAACATGAGCCTGAGGCCTCGTGAGGAGTTGTTTGACTATGAGGAAGACTTGGATTAGGAGGATTTAGCAAGAGCGAGAAGTTTTGACTTCAAACTTTACACTGAGAAACTAGGAACTGTCAGAAGACAGCTGCCACAGCTCCTATTTCCATGTCTTCGTCTTCCCTGCACCTGTGTCCCTGTAATTGACCTTCTCTCCTGTGACTGTGCTTCTACGGTCCTAGTGAAGGCCAACCCGCCTGCTGTGTCTCCGTTTCCTCAATGGCACCACTCCAGCCATTCTCCCCTCTCTCTTCTGCACCAATTTCTTCACCTCCACTAGCTCATTCCTACTAATTTACTAGCTTCTTGTCATTTTTCCTGTCTTAAAAATGAAACTCAGTGAAAGAGAGGACTTAGCATATAGTAGGTGCTCAGTGAATACTTGTTGAATGAATGAATGAGAGCACTTAAGGGGAGTAAGGCCTTTGCAATAATTCATCTGTGGACTCTTTCAGACCAGCTAGTAATGAGAATAAAAAAGAAAGGTGAGGTAGGATATAAACTTTGAAGGAACAATTAAAAACCCTCAGAGACTTATTATATATACATATGTAACATCAGAGAAGAAATAGCCTGTAATTTTAGTAAAAGGTGGAAGATTTATATGATCTGAAGAGAAACCAGAGTATGGCCTGTAATTTTAGGAATCTGTGTTATAATTAATTTGTGGTTCAACTTTGATGGGGTTGTATTTGACAGAAGTGGTCTGTTTTCTTCCTTCAAGTATTTTCATTTCTACTTTCTCATGTATCCTTTCTTCCAAGAGAAAAAAAAAATCTTAATATTACAGATACTGGCCAGGTAATGTTCTCTTTTAAGATTTCTAACTAATGGTAGGTGATTAACTTTGAGCCCAAGTGGAATTCACTTTTGTTCACTTTGAGTTTTAGTCACTCTTTGGAGTTAAATGAGAGCTAGAAAGAGGTGACCCAGAATTAAAGCATTTAGCTTACTTTGCCCGGAGCTTCCCAAAGTGTTACTGTGACCTCAGCAGCAGCTGTTAGGCTCACTCATGAAAGAGCTAGTGCTCACCCCCAGACCCTGAGCATTGTGGATAATCTAGACACAAGATATACTGTAAGAATTCCCTCAATAGCTAGATTGTCTCCCCCTTTTCCTTTCTCTTTCAGTCTTTCTGTTTTTATTTGGAACCATATTTTATTTGATTTGGGACATTTCTTCAAACAGGTATAGAGTGGACATTTGTCATATTTTTTGGCTGCTCAGATGAACATATT
>NW_007727741.1:71058-74579 GCF_000696425.1 Galeopterus variegatus | reverse complement strand
TCTTCAAACAGGTATAGAGTGGACATTTGTCATATTTTTTGGCTGCTCAGATGAACATATTCTCTATATTTGGGGGAATTTTCCACGTTATGAATATCCTTTCCTTAAGCAAGTCACTAGAAAAATGTATTATCTTAGTCTCCCTTTCACACCTATGGTTGTGCACTACCATGTGACTTACACTCCATCAGTTGGATAACCTCAGGAAGACTTGGATTTGCAAGTGAGAAATGGGAGAGAGTGTGTACTGGGCCTAGTCCAGTTTGGGGTGGGGGTAAGAGTGGTAGTGGAAGATGGCATTATTGGGGTTCTGATGTCTCCTGTCGAGTGTCAGTGGTGCAAGCTGTGCCTGGGGCAATACAGTCTAGGCTACAGGTTTGTTCCTCACTGTGCAGCTTCCAAGCCTGACTCTTGGGTCCTCACAGAGACTTCATAAGCCTCCCAACAGTCTTTAATAAGTGCCTTTTCTGTGTAAATGAGCTTTAGTGCTTCCATGGCATAAGGTGCAGTAATAATGGTTTTTAATGTAGCATAGTAAGAATTAAAGAAAAGAGGAACATTACATGTACACATTCTCCAATTCTCTCTTCCTCCGCCAAAGTGAGAAAGGAATGCAAAAATGGCTATGGATCTTCATGTACTTATTATTAATAGCAACAAGTAACATTTTCTGAGCACTATTTCCAGGTACTCTGATTTTCAGACATTGTCTCATATAACACTTTTGGTGGTCTTATGAGAAGAACCATCATTATCTCAAATTTTAGATGGGAAAAATGATGCTTAAGCGACTTGCTGTCTTAGCTTGGGTTTCATAGAAAATGAGCTTACATATGAGCTCTTTATTGAACAGGGGAATCGGTAATCCCGGGGCAGCGAGAGTTAGAAAAACAAGAAACAAAGAATGGAAGGAAGGATAGCAAATACAATATGGTCTGTTACTGAGATCCCCACAGCTGTACTAAGAAAAAGTTATTTAGTTATGTGGGATGTCTCTGGAGAAATCTTATGGAATCCCTGTGCATTAGAAGAGCCTATTGTGGGAGGGAAGGGAGATGAAGTCATATCGTGTCTTTCATTTATCAAAGTTTGACTGTAGGTCTTACTTAAGCTCTTGATACTTCTGGATCGTGTTACTCAACCCCACTGCAGTTGTGGGGGGCAAAGGTTTGCAAGTGGAGTCTCCTGTACAGCAGTGGGCAGAGGGCAGGGTTCAGAAATGGCTGTGGCTCTCACCATGGCTGCCACGAGGGAATCCATGCTGGAGGCCAGTCTTCACAGTAGTGAGCCAGACAGCTGGAAGTGTTAGGAAGTGGGGATAACCACTGAACAAACTGCCAAGGGCTGGGGAGGCAGGTGGGGACAGGACAGATCTAGGAAAGGGCATGCTTGTAGACACATCCCTCCAATCTCTGCCTCTGTCATCACATGGCATTCTCTCTGTGTCTATGCCTTGTCTCCATTATCTCTTTTCATAAGAACAATAGTCATATTGGATTAGGGCCCACTCTAATCAAATATGGCTTCATCTTAACTTGATTACATCTGCAAAGACCCTCTTTCCAAATAAGGTCACATTTTTAGGTACAGGGAGTTAGGATTTCAACATATCTTTTCAGGGGACACAATTCAACTCACAACAGCACCTAGGTGATTAGGGAAGATGTGGGGTAGGATTTACAGAGAACAGGAAGTGATTAATTTAGTTTTGAGTATGTTAAGTTTGAATTGCTTTTGAGATAGTAAGGTTATCATGTTTAGTAAGCAACCCGAGCATGTTTCTGGAGTCTCAGGAGAGAGTCCTTGGCTGGTGAGAAGACATAGGGTCATCGGCACCTATGTGGAATTTGCTGTGAGACAGACAAATGCTGAAGAAGACTTTGGGGAGCCACAACATTTAAGGCACAGACACAGAGAGAGGAAGCCTTGGGGGTAACTTAGAAGGAGCAGACAGACAGGAAGTAGAAAGAAAGAAAAAAACCAGGAGAAGAGAGTGTCAGATAAGACATGAGAATGTTTCCAAGGAGGAGCACAATGCTTTGCTAAGGTCAACAGCCCAGTACTGCAGAGTGGCCAATTACTGAGAACTGACATTGTCATATGGTGATTTTGAGTGATTAGATGCAAAGGACTGAAGAATATCCCTTGGATTTGCAGGAGGCAGTGATTGTCCAGGGAAGTTTCAGGGGTGTGGTATGGGCTGAGGCAAGACTGCAGAGGGGATGGCAAGCAGTGGTAGGTAAACGGTGCCAACAGCCAGTAGAGAAAACTTTGCTGTGAAGGAACATGAGAATGGGGGTGGTGGTTAGAAACCAGGAGACTTGAGGATGTTTGTCTTCGGACAGGAAGGAGCCGTTGATGGAGAGGGAGGTTAAAGGTGTAAGAGAAGGAGCAAGCAAAGACTTAGGATGCAGCTCCTACTTCAAACAAAGCACCTTTGTTTTGGTTTCTTCTATATGTCGAACTTCTGCATATTATTTAATAAGAGTAGAGAGTTCTAGAAAATCTTTGAAAACTGTAGATTAGATGTTCTAGCTCTAAAAAAAAATCTATTAATCATTTAATATAGCTCTACACAGAGTAATTTACAGTAATAGCTTGAATGAACACACTCAGATAACCCCAGGTTTTTTAAGGTCATGTTTTCAAAAAGACCTTAATCAACAGGAATAACTATTACAGCTGTAATCATCTGCATTTCAGTTTCTGATGCACTATTATAATTTGGGTATGTGTAAATTTCAGCTTTTAAATTTTGGCCTGCATTTGAAAAAAAAAATCATTTCTCAGCATTGACCTATTAAAAATACCTGTAGAGATTTTTATGCCAAAGTGGGATTTTAATACTGGTTTAATTTTTAAAGAATATATTACAGTTTAATAAAAATACATTTTATAGCTTAAGTAAAAATACGGGTAGTAATACCTTTTTGAAAAACACATATATTGTTTATTAACATTATAAAAGAAATTCATGTTGGTTGGAAGAATTTGAAAAATGCATAAATATATCAAGAAAAAATTAAAATCACATATAATTCCACCACCTAGTGCTAACCATTATTCCAATAGTTTTCTTTATTTTGTATTATGAAATACTTTATAGCAAATGTTCACTTATGCACACTAGGTTTTAATACATTCTAGGTTTATTATATTTACTTAAGAAAAAGTTTTTGAAGAATTAATGTTATGGATTCTGTTGAAGGTCCCTCCCCTTTCTGTTTCCCCTTACTGTGGAATATACTAAAAAGCATATGTACTTCACAGGGCCTGGTTTTCCAAAGCCTTGCAGTTTCAAATATTGACCTTGCAAGGACAGGAAATTTTCCTCAGGCTATAAGTCTCTGGTGCGAGATAAAGAATTGTGGCACAGCAGGTTGCTGGCTCAAAGACAGACTAGTTGCTGATTGTTATGTAAAGATACTGAGAAACTGCTAGAGGAAGAAGGAATGTTTGTTAAGATCAAGCTTTTGTTAATTGCCTTACTGGAATGTCATCTGGCTTGTTTCACTGAAAGT
>NW_007727741.1:68579-70366 GCF_000696425.1 Galeopterus variegatus | reverse complement strand
ATTCGGTGTTAATTTTCCCAAGGAAGGGATGCCTCTTGCTGGAGGGTCCTGGGAAAGTTAATCACTTTGGGGCTTCTCACTGCTCAGAAGAGTAATCCTTTGCATCTCCATCACTCAGGGGAAGTGGGGTGATAAATCTGTGGGGGGCGAAGCAACGCAAAGCAACACCTTACTGCTCAGATATAACCACTATCTGAAAGTTGGTGTGCATTCTTCCTGTCCATGTTTTCATACTTTTATTGTCAACTTAATAGCAGAGAGAGGCTCTGTGAAAGAAAATATTGTTTATTTGGGAAGAGGGCATTGCGATGGGAATATATGTGCCATAGTAAACTATGTACATATTCAGGGAGGTAAAGGAAGACAAAGGTTTTTAAAGGAAAAATGATGGAGGATTATATAATTGTTTTGGGATAATCTTGGCAACAAGGATCAATAACAAGGGTGATGCCAGTTTGAGGTTGGTTAGGAAGTCGCTGGGCAGATGTCTTCACAAAAGTGTTTTTTAAAAAATTTTATTTACTTATTTGTTGTGTGTTCTAATAACATTTCTTTTTTTTTCTTTTTTTGTTGGTTATGAATATTCATGAGATACAAAGCTGATTTTCACCCCTTGTGCCCATGATGTGAGGGCCAGATTCATACTGGCAGAAGTGTTTTTTTGTGTAAGGTTGTGATGGCCTTTGTGCAGGACTGTGGGTTTTGCAGTCCTTGTTGATAATTCTTGTTATCAGGCGTTTATGTGTAAGAACCCTCCCCTCATGGCCTTTCCTGGCTCTATTTGTCAGGGATTTTTGTTTGTTTGTTTGTCTTTTCTTTTTTAAACACAGTGATTCCATTTTGATTCTAACAACTTTCACATTATAATACAATTCATTATCTGTATGCAGAAGTGTCACCAGTAGCAGAAAGCCTTGCCTCAGCCAAGGCCCCCATAAAGAGGTCTCAGCTGAAGCTCTTGCGAATTGCCTGAACTGAGGCCTCTGAATGGAGGTGCCTGGGCTAGGAATGAAGACATGCCTGTGAGCAAGGCTGGTTGGGGTTGGGGGAAGAGGGACAGAGTTCTTCACTGCAGTTCCTCTAGAAAGTGCAACGTACTGTCTGTACACCGAGTCTGGTGTGGAGATGGCAGGTCCCCCCCCATGAACTCTGCCAGGAAAAGCCTTTTGTAACTACCTAGGATCCTGCCTCAGGATTGTGCATAGGATTTTGGCCTGGCACCATACTCCTCAATATAGTAATTCTATGTTTAATTTTTTGAGAAACTGCTAAACTCTCTTCTAATATGGCTGCACCATCTTACGTTCTCACCAGCAATGTGTGAAGGTTTCAATCCCTTGCATCATTGCCAACAGTTATTATTACTACCTGTCTTTTTTATTATAGCCATCATTCTAGTGGGCATGACTTGGTATCTCACTGTGGTTTTGATTTGCCTTTTCCTATGACTAATGAGGTTGAACAATTTTTTTTGCCCATTATTAAATTGGATTATTTGTGTTTTTTATTATTGAGTTGTAAGAATTTTTACTTATTCTGAATAGCAGACCTTTATCTGATACATGATTTATAAATGTGTTTTCCCATTCTATGGGCTCTCTTCCCAGTTTCTTGATAGTGTCCTTTGTAGCAAACAAGTTTTTAATTTTGATGAAGTCCAACTTATTGATTTGGTTGCTTTGCTATAGTGTCATTCTAAGAAACCATTGCTTAATCCAAAAATCACAAAGACTTACACCTATGTTTTTCTTCTGTGAGTTTTATAGCTTTAGCTCTTATGTTTAGGT
>NW_007727741.1:47447-68291 GCF_000696425.1 Galeopterus variegatus | reverse complement strand
AAAGACTTACACCTATGTTTTTCTTCTGTGAGTTTTATAGCTTTAGCTCTTATGTTTAGGTTAATAACCCATTTAGAGTTAATTTTTGTACATAGTGTGAGGTAAGGTTCTAACTTCATTCTTTTGCATGTGACTATGTAGTGATCTCTGTATCATTTGTTGAAATAGCTATTCTTTCCCTGTTGAATTGTCTTGGCATCTGTATTAGTCCATTTCTGTTGCTTATTATGAAATACCCGGAACTGGATGATTTATAAAGAAAATGAAATTTATTGCTTGCAGTTTCAGAGGCTTGGAAGTCCAAAGTCCAGGGAACAAATCTGGAGAGGGTCTTTGGTGGTGGCTTTACAGTAATGTAGGGGTCTCACATGGCAGAAGATGGTGAAGCAGAGAGAGAAACCAACTTCTCATGTGCTCTTCTTTTAAAGCCCTCAGAACCATGCCCCTGACCACCTTTATTAATCCATTCACTACAGCGTGGTCCTACAGGCTCCACCTTTCAGTTACCATAATAGGATTTCCCAATCTCTTAACAGTCACAGTGGGAATTAAGCTTCTATTATATGAACTTTGGCAACACAATTCAATCAATCCACAGCATTCTGACTATGGCCCCCAAAGTTTATGTCCTTCTCATAGGTAAATACATTTATTTCATCCCCAAAGTCTTAACTTATTTCAACTCAAAAGGTCCAAAGTCCCATCTGTGAAATCAAAACAAGGTGTCTACTTCCAAGATGTAATGGTGGAACAAACATTGGGTACATATTTCCATTCAAAAACAGAGAAATAGGCCAAAATAAAAGGGTAACAGGTACTAAGCAAGTCTGAAACCCAGCAGGGCAGTCATTAAATCTCAAAGCTTGCAAATCAGGTACCTTGACTCCATGTTTGACATCTTTTGTATGCTGGCATGGGGGTCAGGTTCCCAAGTCCTTGGGCAGCATCGCTTCTGTGGTTTTCATGGTGTCCTGCAGTGCTTTAGCTCCTGCAAGCTGGTGTTGCACACTGGTAGCTCTATTAAGTGTGAGGTCTCCATGATGGTCTTGCTCTCATGGCCCCACTAGGCATGGTGCTGTGGGGGTTTTTATGCTGCAACTCTGATCTCATGCTTCTGCTCGGCATTGCTCTAATGAAGAATCTATGCAGTGAATCTGCCTGATCTCTTCCTGGGCCACCGGGTTTCTCCATATACCCTTTGAAATTGGGATGGAGGCTCCCAAGCCTCCACAGCTCTGGCATTCCATGAGCCTGCAGACCTAACATCATATAGATGCTGCCAATGCTTCCAGCTTGTATTTTCCAAAGATGCAGTTTCAGCCACATCTGGGGCCAATTCAACCAGAGGTGCAGCAGCCAAAGCAGCTGGGGTGTTGGTGCTGAAAGCAGTTTCCCCAGGTGGCCCTGGGCAGTAAGCCTGTGGAGGGTGCCTTGTATATGCTCCCCAAGACCATTCTATCTCCCTAGGCATCTGGGCCTGAAATGGAAGGGTTGGCTCCAGAGGCTTCTGCAACGCCTTCAGGGCCTTTTCCCCTTTGTCTAAATCAAAACAAGGTGTCTACTTCCAAGATGTAATGGTGGAACAAACATTGGGTACATATTTCCATTCAAAAACAGAGAAATAGGCCAAAATAAAAGGGTAACAGGTACTAAGCAAGTCTGAAACCCAGCAGGGCAGTCATTAAATCTCAAAGCTTGCAAATCAGGTACCTTGACTCCATGTTTGACATCTTTTGTATGCTGGCATGGGGGTCAGGTTCCCAAGTCCTTGGGCAGCATCGCTTCTGTGGTTTTCATGGTGTCCTGCAGTGCTTTAGCTCCTGCAAGCTGGTGTTGCACACTGGTAGCTCTATTAAGTGTGAGGTCTCCATGATGGTCTTGCTCTCATGGCCCCACTAGGCATGGTGCTGTGGGGGTTTTTATGCTGCAACTCTGATCTCATGCTTCTGCTCGGCATTGCTCTAATGAAGAATCTATGCAGTGAATCTGCCTGATCTCTTCCTGGGCCACCGGGTTTCTCCATATACCCTTTGAAATTGGGATGGAGGCTCCCAAGCCTCCACAGCTCTGGCATTCCATGAGCCTGCAGACCTAACATCATATAGATGCTGCCAATGCTTCCAGCTTGTATTTTCCAAAGATGCAGTTTCAGCCACATCTGGGGCCAATTCAACCAGAGGTGCAGCAGCCAAAGCAGCTGGGGTGTTGGTGCTGAAAGCAGTTTCCCCAGGTGGCCCTGGGCAGTAAGCCTGTGGAGGGTGCCTTGTATATGCTCCCCAAGACCATTCTATCTCCCTAGGCATCTGGGCCTGAAATGGAAGGGTTGGCTCCAGAGGCTTCTGCAACGCCTTCAGGGCCTTTTCCCCTTTGTCTTGATAATCCCTTTCCTTTGTAGTAATCTTCTTAGCACCTTTGCACTTTTTTTCTGAAAACGCTCTCTGCTTCTCTACTACATGGCCAGGCTGCATATTTTCCAAATCTTTACGCTCTGCTTCCCTTTTAAATTCTGGCTTTATGTCATGCCTTTGCTGCCATAACTCAGCGTAGGCTGTTACAAGTAGCCATGCAGCTTCCTTAATGCTTTGCTGCTTAAAAATTTCTTCTGCCAAATACTCTGGTTCACAACTCCTAAGTTCAAACTTCCACAAAGTCCTAGAGCATGGACAGAATGCAGCCAAGTTCCTTGCCAATTCACAACAGGGTGATCTTTGCCCCAGTTTCCAATAAACTCCTTCTGATTTCTATCTGAGACCTCCTTAGAATGGTCTTTGCAGTCCATATTTCTATCAGCATTCTGTTCTCCACCACGTAACCAGTCTCTAAGATGGGCCAAACTTTCCCTCGTTATTTTGTCTTCTTCTGAGTCCTCTAAACTCCTACAACCTTTGCCTAACATCCAATTCCAAAGCTGCTTCAACATTTTCAAGTATTTCTTTTAAGCGACACCCCACTTCTTTGGTACCAATTTTCTGTGTTAGTCCATTTCTGTTATAACAAAATACACAGAACTGGGCAGTTTGTAAGAAAACAAAATTTATTGCTTATAGTTTCAGAGGCTGGGAAGTCCAAAGTCCAGGGAACAAATCTGGAGAGGGTCTTTGATGGTGGCTTTACAACAAAGCAGAGGTCTCACATGGCAGAAGATGGCGAAGCAGAGAGAGAAACTAACCTCTTATGTGCTCCTCTTTTAAAGCCCTCAGAACCACGCCCCAACCAGTACTGTTAATCCATTCACTATGGCATGGTCCTACAATCTAATCAACTCTTCAAGGCCCCATCTTTCAATTACCATAATAGGATTTCCCACCCTCCCAACAGTTACAGTGGGAATTAAGCTTCTACTGTATGAACTTTAGCAACACAATTCAGTCAATCCACTGCAGTATCATTGTTAATAATCAATTGACTATAAGTAGGAGGGTTTATTTCTGGACTCTCAATTTTACTTCATTGGTCAATATGTGTACTCTTATGCCAGCCCCACACTGTATTGATTATTGTAGCTTTGTAGTAAGTATTGAAATCAGGAAGTGTGAGTCCTTCAACTTTATTTTTAAAGATTGCTTTGGCAATTCTACGTCCCGTTTTTTTTCTATGTGAATTTTAGGATCAACTTGTTAATTTCTGCAGAAGAGCAAGCTGAGTTGAATGTATAGGTCTATTTGGGGAGTATTCCCTTTGTGATAGGCAGAAAATGATTTCTGCTTCCTCAAGATACCCACATCCTAGTAGAACCCCTGGAATCTGTGAATATGTTAGATTATGTGGTAAAGAGGAATTAAGGTAGCAGGTGGATATGAGGTTGCTGGGCTTAATGTAATGACAAGTGCCTTTAAACACAGAAAAGGGAGGCAAAAGAGTAAGTGTCAGAGTGATGTGCTGAGAAAGACTTGACTGGCCATCGCTGACTTTGAAGATGGAAGGGGCCATAAGCCAAGGAAAGCAGGCAGCCTGTAGAAGCGTGGAAGGGCGAGGCAAAGATTCTCCCCCAGTACCTTCAGAAAGGAATGCAGCCCTACCAAAACCTTGATTTTAGTGCAGCAAGAACCATTTTAAAACTATCCAGAACTGTACGATTTTTATTTTAAGCCACTAAATTTGCAGTTTTTAGTGTATAAGTCATGTACTTATTTTGTTAAATGTATTACTAAGTATTTTATTCTTTTTTGATGCTGTTTTAAACAAAATTATTTTCTTATTTATTTACTTTTATTTATTTATTTTTTTAAAAGATGACTTGTAAGGGGATCTTAACCCTTGACTTGGTGTTGTCAGCACCACACTCTCCCGAGTGAGCTAAGGGCTGGCCCCCAAAATTATTTTCTTAATTTCATCTTGGATTGTTTATTGCTAGAGTATAGAAATATAATTGATTTTTGCATATTGATCTTATATCCTGTAATCTTACTGAACTCATATATTAGCTGTAATTAGTTTCTTTTGTGAATTTCTTATGATTTTCTACATAAAAACATTCATGTTGTCAGCAAATAGAGATAGTTTAAATTATTTTCTTAATTTCATCTTGGATTGTTTATTGCTAGAGTATAGAAATATAATTGATTTTTGCATATTGATCTTATATCCTGTAATCTTACTGAACTCATATATTAGCTGTAATTAGTTTCTTTTGTGAATTTCTTATGATTTTCTACATAAAAACATTCATGTTGTCAGCAAATAGAGATAGTTTTCCTTCTTCCTTTCCCATATGTATGCTTTTAATTTCTTTTTCTTGCCAATAGCCTTGACTAGAAACTCCAGTACAATGTTGAATAGAAGAGGTAAGAGCAGACTTCCTTGTCTTGTTCCTAGTTGTGGGAGGTGATAGAGAAATATAAATTAAAAACAAAATCACCTGCCAACCCAGACAAGTTCTCCACAAAAGTAGAAGAGAAAGAAAACAGTTTTAGTATTGAGTAAGCATTAAATAAGAATGTGAGCCTCATTATAGGCACTAAAGAGATTGCAATGATGAAAAGAAATCTCATCTTTTTATGTAGCTTAGCAGTTGCAGCCCATGTCATGCATGTTCTCAGATAAGTGATGAATAGTCTTCTAGTAAGGGGACTCGTCAGAAGCATTTGTCACACAGAGTTCATCCTAAATTCACCTGATAATTGAGGTAGCCACCTGTGCTTGCTGATTGCCTTTGTTGAAAAGAAAAACAAAGTTCTCATATCTTATGACAAGATGTCAGTTTGTAACTTGGAGCTAGGTGCCAGCTGAAGTTAGGCTACATGGAAACTGGGAGGTAGATGCACTGTGTTCCTTGATGATTACATTTCAAAGAGATGGCCCGCAGGTCCTGAAGGAAAAGATTTCTGTGTTGTAACACTGACAAGAGGCTGATTTAGGTTTTTAAAAGATTTATGTGTATACACCACATTTTCTTTATCCATTCATCCATTGGTGGACACTTAGGTTGATTCCATATCTTGGCTGTTGTCAACAATGAACATAGGAGTTCACATATCTCTTCACCATATTGATTTCATTTCCTGTGGATATATCCCCAGAAGTCGGATTACTGGGTCTTATGGTAGTTCTAATTTTAGTTTTTTGAGCCACTATTTTTCATCATGGCTATACTAATTTACATTTCTACCAACAGTGTATAAGTTCCCTTTTCTCTGCATCCTCTCCAACACTTATATTTCATCTTTTTGATAAAAGCCATTTTAATAGGTGTGAGATGATATCTAATTGTGGTTTAGTGTGCATTTCCATAATGATTAGTGATGCTGAGCATTTTTTTCTACACCTGTTAGCCATTGTATGTCTTCTTTTGAGAAATTGTCCTTTCAAATCCTCTGCCCAATTTTTAATATTTTAATATTTGTTTTATTTGTTTTCTTTAATTTTTAATATTTTAATATTTGTTTTTTGTTTTTATTTGTTTTCTTGCTATTCAGTTTTTTGAGTTCCTTATATGTTTTGGACATTTTGGCTATTAACCCTTTGGTTTGCAAATATTTTCTCCCGTTCTGTGAGTTTTCTCTTCACTTTGTTAATTGTTTACTTTGCTGTGCAGAAGCTTTTTAGTCTGCTGCTATCCTATCTATTTTTGTTTTTGTTGCATGTGCTTTTGGGGTCATATCCAAAAAATTATTGCCCAGTCCAAGTCATGGAGCTTTTTACCTGTGTTTTCTTCTGTAATTTTACAGTTTCAGGTCTTATATTTAAGTCTTTAATTCATTCTGAGTTGATTTTTGTACATGGTGTAAGAAAAAAAGTGATAGGTAAAGGAGGAGATGGATATGTTAATTAACTTGATTTAATCATTCCACGTTGTATATGTATATCAAAATATCATATTGTACCTCATAAATATATACAACTATGATTTATTAGTTAAAAAAGAATGTTGAATAAATGAGTTCAAAGATTCCTGCCAAAAATAAAAAATAAAAAAGATTTATGTACATCTTTAAAGAGGCAGAAAAAGAATTTACAGTTACAAGTTTTCTAAGGTACATGCACTAAGAAAAAGAGGGGGGTTGGAAATTTCTTTTCCTTCTTGCATGAGGGAAAATTCTAGTTGTTTTTTCAAAATTCATACTATTTACTCCTATGAATGGAAGGCTTCAGTCTTTTATCATTAAGTATGATGTTACCTGAGAATTGTGCAGATGCCTTTTATCAGGTTGAGAATGTTCCCATGTATTCATAGTTTGTTGAGTGCTTTTATCGTGAAAGAAAGTTGAATTTTTTCAATGTTTTTCTGCATCTAGTAGGATGATCATATGTTTTTTCCTTTATTAATGCAATGTGTATTGCATTGACTGAATTTCATATTTTGAGCCAACCTTGCATTCCTGGGTGCAAAAATAAATCCCACTTGGTCTTGGTTTATAATTTTATATGTTACTGGGTTCAGTTTTCCAGTATTTTATTGAGGATTTTTGTGTCTATATTCATACAGTTTTTCATAGTAGTCCCTTAAAATCCTTTTAATTTTTCTAAGATTGGTACTGTAGTAATGTTTCCTCGCTCATTCCCAGTTTTAGTGATTTGAGTCTTCGCTCTTTTTTCTTGGGCAGTCTAGCTAAAAGTTGTCAATTTTGTTAATTTTCAAAAGAAGCAACATTTGTTTTTGTTGCTTTTTACAATTGCTTTTCTATTTTCTATTTTATTTATTTCCTCACTAATCTTTGTGACAACCTTCTGCTTGCTTTGGATTTGGTTTGCTCTTCTTTTCCTAATTTCTTAAGGTAGGTTGGGTAGTCAATTTAAGATCTTTCTTCTTCTTTTTTTTTTTTTTTTGTCCTTTTTGAGACCGGCCACACCGCGCTCAGCCAGTGAGCGCTGTGAGCGCACCGGTCATCCCTATATAGGATCGGTCATCCCTATATAGGATCTGAACCCACGGCGGGAGCACTGCCGCGCTCCCAGCGCCGCACCCTCCCGAGTGCACCACGGGCTCGGCCCTCTTTCTTCTTTTATAATATAGGCATTTACAACTATAGATTTCCCATGTAAGCACTGCATTAGGGATATCCTATAAGTTTTTGTTTTCATTCACTAAAAATATTTTTTTTAGTTTATTTAAATTTTTAAAAATTAAAATCTGATTGATTATATATATTATGGGGGTACAGAGTTGACTATCAGCATTTATGCTCAGTATGTGATGATCAAATCAATATTATTAGTATGTTCATCATTACAAATCATAATTATTTGTTATATTTCTTACCAAATTACTCCCTAACCCCTTCTCCCCCTTTCTCACCTCTAGTATCTATAGGTGTATTCTCTAATGAAAGTTTGATTTATTGTTGTCTGTCTTTTTTTCCCTTCCTTCCTTCCTTCCTTCCTTCCTTCCTTCCTTCCTTCCTTCCTTCCTTNGTGTCTACTTCCAAGATGTAATGGTGGAACAAACATTGGGTACATATTTCCATTCAAAAACGGAGAAATAGGCCTTCCTTCCTTCCCTCCTTCTTTCCCTCCCTCCCTCCCTCCCTCCCTCCCTCTCTTCTTTCCTCCCACTTATGAGTGAGGACATGCAGTATTTTTCGTCCTGTGCCTGGCTTATTTCATGTAACAATTTTCTCCAAGCTCATTGATATTGTTGCAAATGGCAGAATTTCATTCTTTTTGTGGCTGAATAGTATTCCATTGTATATATATCCCTCACTTTCCTTATCCAGTCATCTGTTAATGGACATTTAGGTTGGTTCCAATTCTTGGCTATTGTAAATAGAGCTGTGATGAATATGGGAGTACAGGTATCCCTTTGACATGTTGATTTCCATTCCTTTGGGTATATACTCAGAAGCTGGATCACACAGTAGTTCTATCAGTAGTTGTTTGAGAAACCTTCATACTATTTTTCCATAGTGGCTGTACTAATTTACAGTTCCACCCACAGTGTAGAAGAGTTCCCTTTTCTCCACTTCCTCACCAGCATTTGTTATTCTCTGTCTTTTTGATAACAGCCAGTCTAGCTGGGGTGAGTTGATATCTCAGTGTGGTTTTGATTTACATTTCCCTGATGATTAGTGATATTGAGCAATTTTTCATGTACCTGTTGGCCATTTGTATGTCTTCCTTTGAAAAATGTCTATTCAGCTCCTTTGCAAATTTTTTAAATTGGATTATTTGGGTTTTTTTTTTTTTACTGTAAAGTTGTTTGAGTTCCTTGTATATTCAGGATATTAATCCCTTGTCAGATGCATAGTTTACACATATTTTCTCCCATTCTGTAGGTTGTCTTTTCACTCTGTTAATTGTTTCCTTTGCTGTACAGAAACTTTTTAGCTTGATATAATCCCATTTTTTTTCTTTTGTTGCTTGTGCTTTTGGGGTCTTATTCATAAAGTCTTTTCCCAGACCTACATCCTGAAATGTTTCATCCTGAAAATTATATTTTTTTCTAGGAGTTTTCTAGTCTCAGGTCTTATACTTAAGTATTTAATCCATTTTGAATTGATTTTGATTTATGTTGAGAGGTATGGGTCTAGTTTCATTCTTCTATACATGGATATCCAGTTTTCCCAGCACCATTTACCAAAGAGGCTGTTGTTTCCTCAATGAATGTTCTTGGTACTTTTGTCAAAGATCAGTTGGCTGTAAGTTTGTGGGTTGATTTCTAGGTTCTTTATTCTGTTCCATTGGGCCTTGTTTCTGTTTTTATGCCAATACCATGCTGTTTTGGTTACTATAGCATTGTATAATAGTTTGAAGTTAGGTAGTGTAATGCTTCCATCTTACTTTTTTTTTTTTTTTTTGCTCAGTGGACGGTACAGCAGGCCCCCAAAGTTTATGTCCTTCTCATAGGTAAATACATTCATTCCATCCCCAAAGTCTTAACTTGTTTCAACTCAAAGGTCCAATGTCCAAAGTCCCATCTGTGAAATCAAAACAAGTTGTCTACTTCTAAGATACAATGGTGGAACAAACATATGGTACATATTCCAGTTCAAAAAGGGAGAAATAGGCCAAAAGAAAGAGGTAACAGTCTGAAACTCAGCAAGGCAGGCATTAAATCTCAAAGCTGGTGAGTCATGTACCTTGACTTCATGTTCAATGTCCTCTGCATGCTGGTGCGTTTTTTTTTTTTTTTTGCTCAGGATTGCTTTGGCTATTCTGGGTCTTTTGTCATTCCACGTGAATTTTAGGATTTTTTTTTTTTCTATTTCTGTGAAGAATGTCATTAGTGCTTTGATGGGGATTGCATTGAATCTGTAGATCACTGGGTAGTATGGACATTTTAACAACCTTAATTCTTCTAATCCATGAAAATGGAATGTCTTTCCATCTTTTAGTGTCCTCTTTAACTTCTTTCAGCAGTATTTTGTAGTTCTTATTGTACAGATCTTTCACGTCTTTGGTTAAATTTATTCATAGGCATTTTATTCCTTTGGTAGCTATTGTAAATGGGCTTGATTTCTTGATTTCTTTTTCTGCTTGTTTGTTTTTGGTGTATATGAATGCTACTGATTTTTGTGTATTGATTTTGTATTGTGCAAATTTACTGAATTTGTTTATGAGCTTTAGGAGATTTTTGTTTGAGGTTATGGGTTTTCCTATATGTAGGATCATGTCATCTGCAAACTGACAGTTTGTCTTTTCCAATTTGGATGCCCTTTATTTCTTTCTCTTGCATGATTGTGCTGGCTAATACTTCCAATAGTTCATTGAATAGGAGCGATGAGAGTGGGCATCTTTGTCTTGTTCCTGTTCTCAAAGGAAAAGCTTTCAGTTTTTCCCCATTCAGAATGATGTTGCCAGTGGGTTTGTCATATATGGCTTTTATTGTGTTGAGATACTTTCCTTCCATACCTAATTTGTTGAGGGTCTTTATTACGAAGGGATGATGAATTTTGTCAAATGCTTTTTCTGCATCTATTGAGATAATCATGTAGTTTTTGTCCTTGCTTTTGTTGATGTGGTGTATTACATTTATTGATTTGCATATGTTGAACCACCCTCGCATCCTGGGATGAATCCCATTTGATCAAGGTGTATAATCTTTTTGATGTACTGTTGTATTCTGTTTGCTAGTTTCTTGTTGAGGATTTTTGCATCTGTGTTCATCAAGGATATTGGCCTGTAGCTTTCTTTTTTTGTTTTGTCTTTGATTTTAGTATCATGGTGATGCTGGCCTCACAGGAAGTATTTGGGAGAATGGCCTCTGTTTCAATTTTTTGGAATAGCTTGAAAAGGATTGGTGTTAATTCTTCTTTAAAGGTTTGTTAGAATTTAGCAGTGAAGCCATCTGGCCGTGGGCTTTTCTTTGTTCAGAGACTGCTGATTACTGCATCAATCTCATTGCTTGTTATTAGTCTCTTCAGATTTTGCATTTCTTCTTGATTCAGTTTTAGTAGTTTGTATGTGTCCAGAAATATATCCATTTCCTATAGGTTTTCAAATTTGTCAGCATATAGTTGTTCATAATAGTCTCTAATGATTCTTTGTATTTCTGTGGTATCAATTTTACTGTTTCCTTTTTCACTTCTGATTTTTGTTTTTTGGATTTTCTGTCTTCTTTTTTTAGATAGTCTGGCCAATGGCTTATCTATTTTGTTTATCCTCTCAAAAAACCAACTTTTTGTTTCATTGATTTTTTGGTATCATTATTTGGTCTCTATTTCATTTAGTTCTCCTCTGATCTTAATTATTTCTTTCCATTTACTAGTTTAAGGATTAGATTGTTCTTGTTTTTCTGGTTTTATGAGATTTAACATTATTTTGTTTATTTGAAGTCTCTTTATTCTTTCGATGTAAGTACTTATTGCAGTAAACGTCTCTCTTATTACTGTTTTTTCAGTATTCTATAAGTTTTGGGAAGTTGTGCTTGTATTGTCATTTGTTTAAAGCCATTCTTTGATTTCCTGTTTTATTTCTTCTTTGACCCTTTGGTCATCCAGGAGAATGTTGTTTAATTTCCGTGAATTTGTATAGTTTCCAAAGTTTTGTTTGGTGTTAATTTCTAATTTTATTCCATTGTGGTCTGAATATATACTCACTATGATTTTAGTCTTTTTAAATTTTTTGAGACTTAATTTATGGCATAATGTGTGGTTTATACTGGAGAATGATTCATGTGCTAAGAAGAATGTTTACTCTATCATTGTTGGATGAGATGTCCTGTATATGTCTGTCAAGTTCACTTGGTCTAAGGTGCTGTTTAAATCCAATATTTCTCTGCTAATTCTTTTTCTAGATGATCTGTCCAGTGCTGATGGCAGTCTGTTAAAGTCCCCAACTGTTATTGTGTTGGGGGCTATTTCTCTCCTTAGATCCAATAACAGTTGCTTTATATATCTGGGTGCTCTAAGGTTGGATGTGTATATATTTATGATTGTTATATCTTTGTGCTGCATTGATCCTTTTATCATTATATAGGGTCCTCTTTGTCTCTTTTTATAGTTCTTTGTTTGAAGTCTATTTTATCTGATAGACTTCAGCTCCTGCTCATTTTTGGTTTCCATTTGCATGGAATGTCTTTTTTCATCTCTTTACTATATATCTATGTGTTTCTTTATTAGTGAAGTAAGTTTCTTTCAGGCAGCATATAGTTGGGTCTAGATTTTTATACATTCAGCCAGTCTATATCTTTTAAGTGGAGAATTTAGTCCATTTACTTTCAAGGATGTTTTTGAGAGGTATTTCTTTATTCCTGCCATTTTATTAATTTCTTTTTTTTGACTGGTAAGGGGCTTGCAACCCTTGGCATGGTGTTGTCTGCACCACGCTCAGCCAGTGAGCGCACTGGCCACCCTATATAGGATCCAAACCTGTGGCCTCAGTGCTCCCAGCGCCGCACTCTCCTGAGTGAGCCACGGGGCTGGCCCTTATTAATTTCTTTATGGTTGTTTTAGATTTCTTATGTTCCTTTCTTTCCTTTTATTGTTTATCTTTGCTGTTGGGTGATAAAATACATTTTCCTCCTCTCTTTTTTTTTTGTAGTGATAAAATACATTTTTTTCCCCTTTCTCATTTGTGTATCAGTTCTACTAGTGGTTTTTATTCTTTCTTGTGTATTTATGGTAACATATGTCTCTCTTTTGAATCCAGATGTAGAACCTCCTTGAGGATTTATTGAAGGGCTGCTCTTGTGGTGGTGAATTCCCAGTTTCTGTTTGCCTGGGAAAGAAACTATTTCTCCTTCATTTCTGAAGGAATGCTTTGTTGGATATACTATTCTTGGTTGGCAAGAATACTCGGTTTTTTTCTTTGAGTACTTTGAATATGCTGTCCCACTCTCTCCTGGCCTGTAGAGTTTCTGTTGAGAAGTCTGCTGTTAGCCTGATGAGGATTCCGATATAGGTAGTTTGACACTTTTCTTTTGCTATTTTTAGAATATTTTCTTTGTCTTTGACTTTTGGTAATTTGACTACGATGTGTCTTGGGGAGGTCTTTTTTGGGTTGATCTGTTTGGGGATCTTTGAGCTTCTTGGATCTGTAAGACCATCTGTGAAGGTTAATTCTAGGCATCATCTTGATTATATTAAGGAAAGATGCAAAACCTGGTAAAGCTATCTCTTTAGGTGTGTCCATGAGGGTATTTCCAGAAGAGATTACCATGACAGCCTGAGTGGACTGGGTGGGAAAGATCTGCTCTCACTATGGGTGGAAACCATCAAATATGTTGGGGGCCCAGAAGGGGGGGGGGCAGAGAAAAAAGATGAATCTCTTTCTCTATCCACTGGAGGTGGAATACACTCTTCTCTCCTTTCCATGGACATCAGAACTTTAAACTCTTCAGCTTTTGGGTACTAGGACTTATGCCAAGGACACCATTGGCTTCCCTTGTGTTGAGGCCTTTGTACTTGGACTGAGCCATGCAACTGGCATCCAGTTTGCAGATAGATCCCCTCTCATATATTTATAACATGTACTATTGGTTCTGTCTCTCTGGAGAACCCTGAGAGACACCATCTCTCTCCCAATATTTGGGAAGTTTTCAGCTATTATTTCATCAAATCAGCTTTCAATGTCGTTTCCTTTCTCTTCATCTTCCTGTATACCCACAATACTGATGTTTGTGTGCATATGGTTGTCAGAAAAACTTCACAGGTTTTCTTCATTTTTTAAATTGTTTTTTCTTTCTTTTGGTCCAGCTGTGTTATTTCAAGAAGGCTGTCTTCCATTTCTGCTTATTCTAGCCAGCTGTTTATGCTCTTGGTTGTATTTTTCATTTCTCTGAGTGAATTCTTCAGTTCCAGGATTTCTGCTTGATTTTTTTTTTAGTTGCTTGTATCTGTCTGTTGAATTTCTCCTACATGTCTTCAAATTTCTCTTTGACTTATAGTGATTTCTATCTATTTTTTTCATCTATCATTCGAGTTTTCTTAGTATTGCCCTTTGGGCTTCCTTCTCAGGCAATTCATCAATTTTCTGTTGTTTGTGGTCTGTTATTAGAGAGTTGTTGTCTTCTTTTGGGGAAGTCAAGCTTCCTTGTTTTTACATGCTTCTCATATCCCTGCATTGACATCTGGGCATCTGCTGGTGTAGTCACTTCTTTCAATTCTAGGAGCAGCTTTTGAAGGGAGAGAGTGTTTCCTGTAGAAGTATTTTATATTGACAGTGAGACTGAGCATTTTAAGTTTGGATCTGGGTGAGTGCTGTAGTGCAGCCTTTGTGTGGCTTCTTCAAATGTATTTGATCTTAGAGTTGTCTGTGGGTGCCTTTGTGGACTAGGCAGAGGTGCCCTTAGCAGTTTCTTGTTGGGGTGGGTGATATGCTGTCCATCAGTGGTAGGTGTATACTGTTGCAGCAGTTCCTGGTAGGTCTGTAGAGGGCCCCTAGCTCAGTCGTTGAGCCTGGAGCAAGCCTGTGTGGATGCTGCCAGACCCAGTGGCTTTCTAGAGGCATGTTGTAGGGAGGAGAAGCTGCTACCGGATCAGCTGTTCATTTGGAAGTAGGTGTACTGAGCTGTCATAAGGCTTGGCAGCTCTGGAGATGGCCACCTAATCAGCTGTTGAGCCTGATGCAAGCCTGTAAGGGGCTGAGGCTGGATGACCTGCTCTGCTCTCTATAGTGACATTCCCTTCTATGCTTCACAAGTATCTTCTCACTCTCCTGGTGCTCTGCACCATGTTTCCTCAGGTTCCAGTCAAATTATATTTACTTATTTGTTGTTTTGGTCTCTTTTTATGGGGAGGGGATTTACTGCCAGGCCTCTTTAGTTGGCCATCTTGAAAAAAAAAATCTAAGGGTATTTTCCAATTACCCTTTTAATTTCTTCTTTGATCCATTGGTTATTTAGGAGTGTGTTGTTTAATTTTTACATTTTTGTAAATTTCCCAAAATTCCTCCTGTTAATGATTTCTAATTTAATTCCATTGTGGTCAGAGAACATACTTTGTATGATTTTGATCCTTTTAAATGTATTGATTTCATTAGTTTTTGTATGTATCATTCTTACTGTCTTTATTTTCTATTTTCTATTTTGTCATTAAGATTTTTGTCTTTCACTCATAAGCAATTTATAAAATGGCTTTTCATATTTCAAAGTTTTTGTTTTTTTTTCTTTGTTCAAAGCTTATATTTTTATTTGATTTTATTATGTCATAGAATACAGCTCATACAGTTACAGTTTTTCAAAATAAATTGAGAAATTCTTCATACTCTCATGATTCAGATAATTATTGCATAGTAATTTACCCCCAAATTATTGGATTAATAAAACAATAATCATTTATTTGCTTGAATTCTGCAGTTTGGACAGGGCTTGGTGAGGGGAGCTTATCTGAGCTCCATGCAGCATTAACAGGAGGCAGCTCAACTGGGGTAGGAGGAGTTCTTTCCAAGAAGGATGGTTGGTATTGACCATTGGCTGGATCCTGGATTTTTCATATGTTCTCTTCACATGGCTAGATTGGGATTTGCTTTTTACAATATGTTGTTTGGGATCTGAGGGGGAGTGTCTGAAGAGTTAGAGTTTCAAAAATACAGCCCACATGTACAGGCACTTACCGAACATCTGTTAACATCTCACTGGCTAATGCCCCATTGGCTAAAGGCAGTCACATGGCCAAACCCAGAAGTGATTTATGAAGGGACTGCAGAAAGGTATACATACCAGTAAAAGTGCTTTCTTAGCAGGTCACCAAAGTAATAGTCTGCCACACCTGATATGTAATAAAATTTATACAAGTTTTATAAATTCCTTCAAGAGAATGTGTTTTGTTTTTAGACAACAGTGCTCAATCTATGTTTATCTAATTATATTTATTGGCTAATTATGCATATCTTCTATATCTTCATTTATGTCAATGATAAATTGGTGTGTAAAACTATCCCACTGCTATTGTGTATTTTTAAAAACTTCAGTGGTCTTTACATTTATAATGGTTGATGCTTTGTTTATTTTTATACAATTTAATGTAAATGTGGTAAGGTTCATGAATCTCTATTTTTAACTGTAACTTTTGCCAGTAATAAGTGTTCTCTTTGTTTTACGTTAGTATTGTCAATTTTAATTTTCATCGTGGTCCTCAGCCATTTTTATTTATTTATTTATTTTTTCTTCTCATTGTGCTTAATTTGTAATGACCCTGTCTAGAATTCTTGGTCTTTTTGTTGACTAATAAGGATCCACCACTTGGGCAGGGGCTCTTTTCTTTTCGTTTCTTTACTTTCTCAGACAATGATCTCCTTCACAAAGCTTGTTTATACTTTTTATAAATTGGAGAAAGGAAAGGAAAAATGTAAAGAATTTATATGTCAATTTAAAACCATTGAACTTCTAGTGTTGGTACATTCAATTGAGGTAACACTCTAAATGTGATAAACAAAGTAAAGTACAATTCTTATTTTCACTTTTTCTGTTTACTTTTCACTCTTTCTCCCATTTAAACTGCCGTCATCCAAAGAAAGAGAAGGAACAAAAATTATCTGTGTAAATATAAATAAAGTTATCCTATGCCTTATATTTAAAAGATGTGTTGCATTTGGCAATCCTTGTAACATACTAGGTAGGTTATTTTCCTATTGTATAGGAAAGGAAACTAAAGCACAAAGAATATACCTAATTTTCCACAATTCTGCAGTGTCAAGGCGTCATTTCATTCAGCCACACTGGGTTCATTGCTAAATTGATTTCTTCTCTCTGTATAGAGCTGACATCCCATGGACTATCCAGATAGCAGTTAATTCCTAAATGAAACCCAATAAATTTGCAACTGAATATAGTGCTTTATAATCCTTTCTGTTTTGAAAATCTGTAGTTATTGCTCAAAAAGGGGGAAGAAAGGATTATTTTTATAAATGTTCAGCTATTCAGATTAATTTTTGAAGTGTAAGAAGCTAGAACTATGGAAGTTTTTCAGAATGATGCTTTTAGAGTAAGTAAAAGCTGCCTCCTTGTATTTCAGTGACTTGAATAAGTGAAGTGGCATTGAGGTAGACCATTTAGCTCCGTGTTTACAGGAGGAGGGAAATTAGCAATTTAATGCAGATAAAATGGTAATAAAAGTGAACCCTCATTTTTTAACTTCCACCTAGAAACCTAGTAGTCATATATTGGACATTTGCTTATGTTTTAAACTTTCACTTTTAGTCAGGTGAGTAGAAACAATAACCAATTATGGCAAACCAGAATGTCAAAGTAAAGTACCAAGGAACACAACTTCTTGTCATGTCAGAGTTATGGACAGCAAGGAGCAGTTTTAATAAAATGTGACTTAAAATTCCTTCTCCCTGGCTCTCAGAAATCTCTTTATTCCTTCAACTCATTTTTTTCATCCCACACTCTAAATTTAGGGAAATGACTGTAAATGTGCTTCCTGCGTGGCCTTGGACTCAATATTATATCAGGGTATCGTCTGTTGGCTCCTCACCAACACCAGCCACTATCGAACATCCTCTGGCCTGGCTTACCCAGTTTTCATCCTGCCTTTTCATGTTCTCTTTATCAACTTCCCAGGAATATCTATAGTATGCAATAAATAAGAGTAGATGATTAATTGTGAGAACTCAGACATTGGTCTCAGGGAAAACATTTTGGGTGAAAGAAGCTCCTTCATACATTTCAAATTACACTGAATCTGTGTTTTTTTATTGATAACTTTCTTTGTATTGGCTTAGCAAATAGTTTACTAATAGAGAACAGGGAGACAGAACAAAATCAGTCAAGAGAAAGATGCCAAAGGCTACGGCTAAAGGTTTTCCATATATTCAGAGTGATCGAACGTCTGCTTCAAAGATGAAAGAGGAATGCATTTTTCTTCTTCCACCATCTAACGTTATAGATTTAGGATCTATTCCCCTAGCATTTTATGAGCAAATGCAGTGGTGATTTGGTGTAAGACATCCATAATTCTTAAAAATGACTTTGAAATATGTGTTAGCTATCTTTTAGAATAAAAATATCTTATTTTGTTTAAAAATCTTAAAATACAGGTTTTAATACTGTACAAAAGTAATGCATCATCAGAAACTGTTTACATGTATACACATTTGTTTTTGAGTAGTATAAAATTTAATTTTGAAAATAATGTTGACTTAATTCTCAATGTTTAAGTCACACTGAAAAACAAATTTAATCTTTGTCTTAAAATTGTGCATGTGTCTATTGCTAAGATGTTTTTAAATCTTAATTGATGGACATGGCATTTTGAAGCAGGAGTGGATATTACAAATCATCTCTCTCTTACAGAGATAAGGAAATTGACATCCACCTCCAACCCCACCCAAGGTCAAATAGCCTGTACAAAAGTAATGCATCATCAGAAACTGTTTACATGTATACACATTTGTTTTTGAGTAGGTAAAATTTAATTTTGAAAATAATGTTGACTTAATTCTCAATATTTAAGTCACACTGAAAAACAAATTTAGTCTTTGTCTTAAAACTGTGCATGTGTCTATTGTTAAGGTGTTTTTAAATCTTTATTGATGGACAAGGCATTTTGAAGCAGGAATGGATATTACAAATCATCTCTCTCTTACAGAGATCAGGAAATTGACATCCACCTCCAACCCCACCCAAGGTCAAATAGTCTACTTGAGGCCACACAACTGTTAAATGCCAATTCATGAGATAAACTTCATTTTTTAAATGAGTCTATTTTCTTTACAGTACTTAAGGAATTTTTATTTACTTACTTACTTATATGTTGTCTCCTTTCCTAGAATGTAAACTCCATGATAAACTTCATTTTTTAAATGAGTCTATTTTCTTTACAGTACTTAAGGAATTTTTATTTACTTGCTTACTTATATGTTGTCTCCTTTCCTAGAATGTAAACTCCATGAGGCTAGGGATTTGTGTGTGTGTGTGCATGTGTGTTGATTGCTGCTATATCCCCAGCTCCTACAGTAGTACCAGACACATAGTAGTTGCTCAGTACATATTTGTTGAATATGAAATGAAAGAATGACTATCTGGGGAATAATACAGGCTATAGGTACTTTTAGGATTTCTTGTGAGCCCATTTGTATGAACTTGCATAGTAAGAAAAGATTTCACCAATAGGTAAACTTGATCTAGGGGTTAAATGGGGGATAATATTTGGGGATGAAGGGGGTGGACATGCCAGATAGGAGTTGCCATGAACTGTGGGCAGAGATCAGGAGGGAGGTCGACATGGGTGGGGCAGGGTGAGAGCAGGCTGCCACTAGTGTTTTAAGATCATACATACTTTCCCCAAACTGGACCTGCTGTAAGGGACAACCTGACATCACTGTCACCACTACCAACATTTTTACCTGTGATAGTAAAAGTCTATGGCCTATTTGGCTTTGACATGAATAGACTGAAGGTCAAATAATTGGTTGTCTACTTAGACCTTCTTAGAATTCAGGAGTATGGTGGTCCCATCTTCACTACCACATTTATACAGCTGCTTGTTTGTTTTCTAGCCACTTATTGTCACAGTCCCCATGAAATGTGATACATCTCTTTATGTAATAATAATGCCACTTGCACTTGTATAACACTTAGTATTTTTTCACGGCACTTGCACGTATATTATCTGAAGAACAGATTCTAAATAAATTTCAGTGTCACATGAATCAATTATGCCATTTGGGCAATGTCCACTGATCTTAGTGGGAAGAGATGAAAACTGAGTCTAATTTGATTCTTCATTCTCCAGTTAACAAACCAATTAAAGGGAGATCTACAGTCACACTGGTAATCACAGGTCCTGGTTTGCATATGGCGGTGTCAATCTATTCTCTTTTTTGCTGTTGTGAGTTTTATGTATATGATATGTAAAATGCTTCCCTAGCTTAAAGAAGTATTGCATTAATCTTATGAAATAATGGATTGGTTTTAGTTGTAATAGTTATCTACTACCCAGTCATAGAAAGTGTATTGATAACTCTTACAATTAGAGTGTCTTGCTACTCTCGTTCACAAAATGTTACTTAGGGGTCTGAATCATGCATCCAGCTAAACCCAATCCACCTGAGGTGGGTTTGGCAACTAGAAACAAGTCATAGCCCACATTTGCCCATGAGACTAATCAGGCAATTCTGATGGTTTATATTCCAGTTTATTGGTTAACTTAAACCTTTACAGAAACATTTTGTAAAAACATTTGTACAAATTGAGCCTGAATTTAACATTTCATATATTCAAATGTGTTTTGTACTTTAAGATGCTGTTTATATTTAAAAGAACTTTTAAATTGTTGACTTCATTGATGTTGAGACATGTTAATACACAGCTTTATGCAACGTGAGAAGAATGTAATGTGTTTAGAGAAATGTCTCAAATGCCCCATATAAATGCTCTGCTTTGCTATTTTTTTTAAAGTAGATGCAGAAAACCATATTTAATGTTTAAGTAGCTCTTTGTGTGCCTTTTTAGAAGAAGGATGACTTGAGCATTAACAAAGAAGAGTACACAAATAACACTGCAACTGGGATCGTCAGATAAAATATAGGGTGCCCAATAAAATTTGAATTTTGAATAAACAACAAAGAACTTTTTAGTTTATGTCCCAAATATTGTATTTTTTGTATAAAAATGTCCAAGATATTGCATTTTTCTTTCTTTCTTTTCTTTTTTTTTAATGCAATTAAAATTTAACTGGGTGCCCCCTAGTTTTTACTGGGTAAGGCTGCCAAACCTAGATGCAGCCTAGGGGCAGGCAGGCCCTAAAATGTTAAGGGTGTGCCGATTTCTTTCAGTGGTAGAGTATATTATTCCACGGCTCTTGAATGTGTCATCTAATTCTCCTTTCTCTCTTTAAGCAGTTTGTGTTCAGAAAAGTCTTAGAGCTATTTAGATATCAAACCTTTTTAACTATCTGCTAATGACAGCAGGCATCAATGAGCTGAGAGCATCTCCATGAAGCCAGTCTACAGACACTGTGTGCTCTGAGGAAGAGGCTTTAAGGGACTGGTAGCAGCCAAAATGATGTTACCCATTGGATATTT
>NW_007727741.1:45403-47417 GCF_000696425.1 Galeopterus variegatus | reverse complement strand
TCTGAGGAAGAGGCTTTAAGGGACTGGTAGCAGCCAAAATGATGTTACCCATTGGATATTTCCAATTGTGGATCTTGCAGATGTGAATTAATATATTCCATATTGATCTAGTTTCTTCCTCCCCATCTGCTCCCCTTGTGTCTATCTTAATGACACTGACACTCATCTGTCACCCGAGCCAGACACTTGGGAGCCTGGAGGAGCAGGGATCTTCCCTTTCCCTTACCCTTCTTCCCACGTTAAATCAGTTCTGAAGTCCTGTTGATTTCCCCTTCTCATTTCCTTGTTCACCACCTTAATGGAGACTCATCCATCCTTCCAGTCTCTCCTCCAGCTTGATCCTTTCACTCCTATAGTGGAGAACACTACAGGACTGATCAGGATGCCCTTTAACCTCTGTGGCTCTAGTTGGACCAGAACATATTTTGTCAATGCCTTTAGATACTTATGAAAAGTAGGGCCTCATAGAAAAAGACCAAACCATGGATGGATCTTTGTATATTCATAATTCTGCCTGCAGTCCTTTTTGCTAAACTCTGTTCATCTCACCAAATATCTGAATATCATGTTGCTCACTCTTTCCGGAAAATGCACCGAGACTCTTACTCCCTCTGGGTTCTCCCAACTTCCTTCATTGTCATTAATTCTCATGAACTCCCATCTCATGATAGTGATTGTTTTTTGAGTCATTGCTCAGCAACAGTTTACCCACCTCCAGTAACCATAAACAACCACAGACATGCACACAGACATTCATACACACATACACATGCACATTTTATCCATCCTATTTTGCTAAATGCTCTACATTGAATCATCCTGATTACAACACAATTTGCTTTTCAGTCTAAATAAATGGTAGTTATTGGCATATAGATTTAATTATGTCACTTCAGGTCATATTTTTATCCTCATGAATTCAGATGGCGTTTTGCCTTCTTGATTGCACAAACAGTTGATCTCATGTTCTCAGACAGATGGTTTATGTTCTCTTAAAAAATTTTTTTTTTCAGTTAACAAGGATAAATTAGTTCTCTTCCTCCTTTATTTTTAAGGCAGTCTAGGGAGATGAAAGTTTAATAGCCAGTACCTGAGAACTACATGTACTTTTTAATAGACAGAATTAATATATTGCAGTAGGATGCAAAAATCCCTTTTCTGTCTTCATCTAGTGGAGCAAATATAATTGGATGAACTACTTCAATAAAAGAAACTTGTCTCCAAACATTTAGCTCTCACTGTGGTCTCAAACTCCTCAAGATTCTTTTTTTAGTATTTTCTAACATTCGTTAAGGGAGCATTATCCTTTATGACATCTGCAAGTACCACTTTCGAGACGCTACATCATTGTAGTGTCAATAAGATACTTTTTCAGTGACAGTTTTTAATTCTCTCAAAGTTTTACTTTCTTTTCCAATTTCATATACCCTTTCACTAATGAATCTGCCTCAGCCCTGGCATTTCTTTCTGCTCATTAGTGGTGAATATAAGCTAGTTCTTATGAACTCCTGGCTGTCACATATTATAATTTTATCTTCTGTGGAAAGAACCAGCATTTGGAAGGTTAAGTTGAACTGTGAGTCAGTACTGTGACAATGGTGGACACACCGAAAATGAAGGGCAAAACTGAAGCAGCAGATGGCATGGAAACATTGAATCTCGACATCAGAAAGGTCCAATGGGATGCCGAGTAGTCAGCCCTGAGTCTTTTAGGTTAAGCAAAAACTCATGTGACACACAAAATGTTAAAAGCAAAAGGATTGCTTGAAGTGACCAGGTTTGAAGTGCAAATCACAGCAGAGGTGGAGGTAGAAAAAGGAATAGAAATGTTTGCTCCAGGAGGTAATGTGATGACAAAGACAGTCACAGCTACGACCAAGAATTATGAAGAAAACAGGTCCGAGGGCTAAAGATACCACCCGGAAGCTGACTCTCTCTGCTGCAGCAGCTCTGGGGTTTGTCCTGCTGGGATGCCCCAGCCAGTCTGTACACCTCAGAAACAGACCTTGAAATT
>NW_007727741.1:44440-44820 GCF_000696425.1 Galeopterus variegatus | reverse complement strand
CAGACCTTGAAATTAAAAGAAGAAAGAGCATTGTTGACACCCCAGGGGTTCTCAGCTCTAATCTGGAAGACAGGCAAATCGTTCACAGAGTCCAGAGTCCTAACTAAGAATCAGTGACTTGAGACAGAGCCCACACAGGAAGAGGCATCCCTGTGCATGCCCAAGGGGCATGAGGAATGGAGATAAGGTCTGAGAGATGTCAGCATATGGTTTTAATGGAAGCCTTGTGTGTGAATGAAATCATCCAAAGAGTGAAGAGTGAGAAGAGAGGAAAGCACCATTGAATGTGTGGATGAACAAAAGAAGCCTGAAGTGTCATTATATGGGATCTGAAGGGGAGGAAGTGACCGACCTTCCTAAAATCGCAAACTGCCTCCCCA
>NW_007727741.1:39335-44327 GCF_000696425.1 Galeopterus variegatus | reverse complement strand
TATATGGGATCTGAAGGGGAGGAAGTGACCGACCTTCCTAAAATCGCAAACTGCCTCCCCATCTCCAATGCAGACCCCTTTACACTAATCCTTGTATATTTTCCTATAGCGTGGATCACTTATTAAAATACTATATCATTTATTTTTTAATTATTTTACTGTCTTTTGTTTTATCTCTTCCCTGCCCCTGTCCCTCACTAGGTGAGCTCCAAGAGGGTGAGAGTTTTTGTCTGTCAGTGTATTTCAAGCAGGTAGAAGAATGCCTGGTACTTTGGAGGTGCTTAGTAATAGTTACTGATGAACGAAAAAAATAGCAGTGTTTCAAGTATGCTACGGACTGAATGTTTGTGTCCTCCCCAAAACTCATATGTTGAAATTCTAACCCCCAATGTGATGGTATTAGGAAGTATGGCCTATGGTAGATGATTAGGTCATGAGGGCTTCACCCTCATGATGGGATTAATGCTCTTAAAGAAGAGACACCGGAGAGCTCCCTTGCCTCTTCCACCATGTTGAGGATGCAGTGAGAAGACTGCTGTTACGAACCAGGAAGCAGCCCTCACCAGACACCAAATCTGCTGGAACCCCAATGGCTAAAGTTCATGTTGTACTGCCTCCCAGTACCCTGTACTTTTTACAAACATGCACACATGCATACACATGAGAGTATTTCAAAAAGTTTGTGGAAAAATAGAATTAAAAGATAATACAAACCTTTCCATGAACTTTTTGAAGTACCCACATGTGTGTGTGTATATTTGTTTCGTTTATTGTCCCTTACCTATTTAGACTGCAAACTCCACAAATACAGGGCTTCTGCACCTGCCCCATTGCCTGGCTCAAGACATGTGCTCGGTACATATTTGTGGAAGGAAAGAAGGGAAAGAGAGACAGAGGGAGGAAGGAACCTCTTCCGATAGTTTGGTATAGAAGATAAAGCTTTTTTAAAAATGTACTTTTAAGTGTAGACAGTTTCCAATTTACAAATTTATTATGAATATAGTAGGGACTTATGTGTACCCCGCTCAGTTTCCCCTATTGTTAACATATTACATTAGTACATTTGATACGTTTGTCTCAATTACTGCACCAGTATTGATACACATTTATTAACCAAGGTACATACTTTACTCCAATTTTCTCAGTTTTCTCCAAACTTCATTTGTCTGTTCTGGGATTTCATTGAGGATACCATATCACATTTAGTAGTCATCTCCTTAGACTCCTATTGGTTGTGACAGTTTCTCAGATTGTCCTTGTTTTTAATGACCTTGACAGTTTTGAGGATTATTGGTCAGGTATTTTGTAGAATTTACCCAATTGGTATTTGTGTGATAATTTTATCATGATTAGATTGAAATAACATGTTTTTTAGAGGAAGATCACAGATGTAAAGTGCCATTCTTATAACATCCTATCAAGGTACTTATTATAAAAATAACTTATTATTTATGTTAATCTTGATTCTCTGGCTTGAAATAGTGTTTTCAGTTTTCTCCACTGTAAAGTTACTCCACCCATGCCCTTCCGTAATATACTCTTTGGAAGAAAGTTACTATACATACTCAACCTTAAGGATTATGATTTATGATCCATCTCCTTAAGTGTGGAGTATTCACATAAATTATTTGGAATTCTTCTACACGAGAAGAATGTCCCCCATGTATTTATTTATTTATTTATTCATTCATTTATTTACATGAGTATGGACTCATGGATATTTGGTTTCTACTTTGGCTTATAATATAATACTACTTGCCATGGACTAAATACCCTCACCACCCCAAATTCATATGTTGAAGCCCTATTCCCCAGTGTGATGGTATTTGGTGGTGGGGCCCTTGGGAGGTAATTGATTTAAATGAGGTCATGAGGGTGGGGCCCTCATGATGGGATTTGTGCCTTTATGAGAAGAGACTCTAGAGAGCTTGCTTCCTCTCTTTCTGCCATGTGAGGACACAGTGAGAAGGCAGCTGTCTGCAAGGCAGGAATAGATTCCTCACCAGGGAACTGAATTGACTGGCACCTTAATCTTGGACTTGCAAGCCTCCAGAGCTGTAAGAAAGAAATTCATGTTGTTTAAGCCACCTAGTCTATGGTATTTTGTTATGGCTGCCCAGCCTGATTAATGCACTATTTTATTTATTTTGTTGCTCAAATTGTTCCACAATTGGTCATTAACAGCTCTTTAAGTTGTTTTCTGTATTCCTCTGATATACCCCCATCATTGTGAGGTTTTATTTATTTATTTATTTATTTGGGCACTAACTTTCTGGCAGTACAATGCTCCAAGCTTATCTTGTACATTTCCTGCCTCAGTCCTAGAATCAGCCATTTCTCCAAGGATACATGATTCTTTTTATTAAAGAATAGTATTAGAAACCAAGATTTGGTGCTAAGTGTGGTCATTGCTACTGGGGTGTCATCATCTCTAGGCCCTATCAGCTGACAGAGCAAGGATACATGTGTATATTAACCTGTGTATGTGCACATATCTATAAATATATATATGTAACGATATCAATATTAAGCTAAACATGAATTTATACTGTTGTCTGTAACTCTAATCCATTACCCCATGGTGGAGTATCCCCACTCTTTTCCTTGCTTATCTGTAACTTCGCACTCCACCAGTGAGAAACCTAACTTCTGCCATCTATTTACTTAATTGTTCAGTTCCAGCATACATACACAGCAGTATCAGAATTGTTAATCTTTACCCCTATGGGAAACAACTTTATTAACTAGAGTATAGTCCTCATGTATACTTTTGCCTTTCATCTTACTGCCTCCAAAAATAGGGAATGTTGTACAAATTTACGTGTCATCCTCGTGCTGGGTTCATGCTAATCTCTATGTTATTCAATTTTAGTGTACGTGCTAATGAATTGAGCATGACAATCAAAGTTTTAACAAAGATGATCATATTGCTACTGTAGGAAAGAAGAATATACTTACCTACACACAAAGTCTTTTAGCATGTAATATCAATTTATTTACTTTGTTCAATTTAAAGGAAAGAAGTTTCTTCTTAAACTTATATAGATTATCATATTATTGAATTTTTAAAGAATTATCAAAATGTTCATATTTTAGGATGCTTTGAAACACACCTGATCCCAGCATTTTCCTTGTTATCTCATTTAGTGAGTAAATAAGAATTGTTGGCAATTAGCAGCTTGATTATTTATATACTGGTGAGAAAGTACCAATGAAATTTTAAAATCTGAACATTAGTTTGTCTTTTTTTCTTTATTAGATTAAGTATCCTTCCTCCCTCATCTTTCTTCCACCTTGTTTTCACTGTCAATTTGTAAATTTATACCTTTTAAAACAGAGGTAATATTTAGGTAAATGTTAGTCCAGACCCATGTCAATGGCAGCTGATTATGAGTTATGTTTAGTTATTTATTAAGATACTTATAATAGATATACATAGTTCCTTGCCATTTAACTCTATACTAGTCCTGGTTTCACTTAAAAATTTTTTTTATTGAAGTATAACATACAATGTCTGTAATTTTTACACATTTCATTGTAGATGTTTTAATTTTTGCCAGAAGAGCCCTTACTTTTGTTAAATCTCATATAAAATGTGGTCTATTTTATCACTAAAGAGATTTTAGATCACCAGATTACAATGAGATAACCTTTTCTTTTTTTTAATACAGAAAAAATAATTTTGTTATGGAAAAGGAAAACCCATTTTAAATCCTGTGTGTGTGTACTACTTAAGTTCTTTCTCTTAAATAAAGCATTGCTAGCTATAACTCTCTGTATACCTAAACCCATCTCAAAATTATCTGTTAATCTCCACTCCATTAATTTAGAGGACCAAGCACACCCCTAAGTAAATGGTCTAGAACTGAGTTATCAAACTAATTTTTGTGTTTGTGTGTGTGTGTAAGTGCTTATAGTGCTTTGTTGAGTTTTGTTCTACAAATGTGATAGAGAAAACTTCTGTTAGTTTAAAGTACCCAGTACACTCTCCTTCACATAAATAAAACAAAATAAAATTTAAAAGTGACAAATCCATAACCCTCACAGATTAATTTAATTTAAAGATTGTTTAAATTGTGTGGCAATTTTAGAAGAGATGAACATGGTGGGTATTGTCATTTCTTGCAACATATTGAAATATGGTCTTCCCCCTACTTCATAAGTTAGAGTTGAACAGCAAAGGAGGAAATCTGTATCAATCAGGTTTTCCCTGTAAAAATGCTGCATAGGTAGTTACCACAAAATCTCAGTGGCATTCAACAATGAACTTTTTATTCTCAGACTTATGGGCCTGTGGGTCTGCTGGGCTGGTTCTCTTTCAGGCAGCAGGTTTATGGGTTGTTTGGGGCAGATCTATTCCATGTGTCTTTTGCAGGACCCAGGCTGTAAGGGTAGAAGCTACCCAGGACACAGAAGGTCTAGAAGGACTAATGGAAGCACTTAATACCTGTTAAGATTGAGTTTCTGATCTGGCACACTTCCACATTCCTTTGGTCAAAGCAAGAAATCACAGTCAAAACCAAAGGCAGAGGTGGCTAATGAACACTGCCTAGCAAGAGGCTATGGCAAGTGTGGGTCTGTACAGAAGCTCCAGAGTAGTAAAGGACAGGGCCAACAATTCCATCTGCCATAGAGGGGTATCCTTGGACACACACAAGGCAATGGTTATATGATTTATTCATATTTAGTACTTAAACTGGAATTGCTTGGTTGTGCTTCTTGATTCATCAGAGGCTGGGAGATTTCAAAAGAAAAAAAAATGAAATACTACCATTCACAACAACATGGATGGATTTAGAGAAAATTATATTAAGTGAAACAAGTCAGGCACAGAAAGAGGAATACCACATGTTCTCACTTATTCGTAGGAGCTAAAAATAAATAAATAAATAAACACAAACAAATGGGGGGGGAAGAAGACACAACAATCACAATTCCTTGAACTTGTTAAGGCAAGTGAACAGATTTGATGTAAGGTGGGGGAGGGGAGAG
>NW_007727741.1:36654-39158 GCF_000696425.1 Galeopterus variegatus | reverse complement strand
AATTATATTAAGTGAAACAAGTCAGGCACAGAAAGAGGAATACCACATGTTCTCACTTATTCGTAGGAGCTAAAAATAAATAAATAAATAAACACAAACAAATGGGGGGGGAAGAAGACACAACAATCACAATTCCTTGAACTTGTTAAGGCAAGTGAACAGATTTGATGTAAGGTGGGGGAGGGGAGAGGGGGAAAGGAACTGGTAAATGGTCATGAAAATCAACTACAATGTATATTGAGAAGGTAAAATAAATAATAATAATAATAACAAACTCATATCATTGACAATATCAAATATTGTTAAGAATTTGAAGGAACTGAAATGCTTATCTATTGCTGGTGGATAAAACATACTAATATGTTTATTTGAAATAATGATTAAGAGTTTCAAGTATCTTTTTAAAAAAAATCTCCAACTACAGCTTGAAAATTGGATCTTCTTTCTGTGCTAATTCTCCCTTCCAAACATACTAATATGTTTATTTGAAATAATGATTAAGAGTTTCAAGTATCTTTTTAAAAAAATCTCCAACTACAGCTTGAAAATTGGATCTTCTTTCTGTGCTAATTCTCCCTTCCACAGTATCTATTAACATCCTTGTTTTAATTCAGCCCTGAGGTGCTGAAGAGTGAGCCCTACGGGGAGAAAGCTGATGTCTGGGCTGCAGGTTGCATCCTTTATCAGATGGCGACTCTGAATCCTCCCTTCTACAGCACCAACATGCTCTCCTTGGCTACAAAAGTAAGCAATGTTGGGAGACACAGGGTTGCATGTTTCTAAAATGCCATACCTTTTTTTCTTAAATAGAAACTTTGTGATTTTCATACTATTGCCAATTAAAAGTAGGCATTGTTTTATTGACTGCATGACCCAGTTTATTTTTTCCCTTTCTTCTAAATATAACATGCTATAGCATATTTCTCTTTAAAATTGTCTCCATTTATCATAGAAAATTTTCAAAATGAATATATCAAATTACTTTTTGTTTTCATTTTACAATGAATCTATGGATAACTTAACTCAGCTTGGAGAATACAATTCCATATTTGAGAACTGTTTATTTGATGTTAATTTTTTATTTGGTTGGGATATTTTAACTTCTGACTAAAATTTGTACATGAAATTATATTGCTTAATTAGTAGACCTCAAGTTGTAGCTAAGTAAGAATTACAGCTGAAAGATATCAATGACCCCTTTACATCCATCATTCCTGTGTTTTTATTTTGCAGATAGTGGAGGCAGTATATGAACCAGTGCCAGAAGGCATCTATTCTGAAAAAGTGACAGAGACCATCAGCAGGTAATTAGTCTCACAGTTTTCAGCATATAGGGACTATCAAGAAATACATCATCTCTATAAGAATTCACTATTCATGAGTAAATATTCATGAAGAGGAAGGATCCCCAAATAATCCAAACATAGAAAAATCTTTGTGCATCATCAGTAATAATGACCCAATAGAAACCACAGAAATGTCCAAAAGGAAGCAGTATATTCACTTGAAATATTATGCAACCACTAGAATGATCATGTGGAAGGTTTACTGTCAACCTGTAAAATGTGTATGATATGAAGCTAAATATAACAAACAGGATGTAAAGCTGCTTGTAACTATGACAAAAACCATAAAAATGTGCACAAATGTGGAAGAAGACAGGATAAGAACACATGAAACAGAAAACAGCCATGTTAGATGATAAAATTGTAGGCACTTTTTCATTTGAATTTTTCTTTTTTCTTTTTTTTTTGTATTTATTTATTAAGTTAGTTTATTTATTTATTAATATTATTATTTTTTTTACATTCTAAGATGTTGTTGCAGAGCAGTTGGGGGAGGTGGGAGTGGAGAAGGGGAAAGGAAATAGGATGGGAGAAGGAGGAAGGAGGGGGGTGTGGATGAGGCCTGTGGCACCCCCCTCATTCCTGCAGGGGAGACCAGGGGTCTCCCAGTGGAGGCTGGGTTGTTGCTGGGCTGGATGCAGATGTCAGGGGGGTGTGGCTGAAGCCCTTGGCCCCCTATCACCCCGGCTCAGGAGCCCAGGGCAGCTCTGGCTGAAGCTCAGTGGTCATGGCTGGGCTGGTTGCAGGTGTCAGGGGTGTGGCTGAGGCCCTTGGTCCCCCACTGCCCCAGCTCAGGAGCCCAGGGTGATTCCTGTTGTGGCTGGATGATTGTTGCTGGGCTAGTTGCAGGTGTCAGGAGGCATGGCTCAGGATCCTGGCCTTCCCTCCTCCCTAGCTTGGGAGCCCAAGGGTCTTCTGGTCCTTCTAGGTTTTATAGGTGTTCTTTGGTGGTGTTAGGCCTTTATTAGTTAATGTCAAACTTTGTCCCTGATCTGTGGGCATTTTGTTTTTTCTTTCAGTTCTGTGTTGGATTATTCACTGTTCCCGCCACTTCAGCTCTGCACTGGAACTAATTTGTTGTTCTTTGCTTACTTCTAAAATGGGGGAATTTCCTGTGGGGACCAGCACTTGAGCCCTGTAGTTGAGCTAAATTGCTGC
>NW_007727741.1:0-35652 GCF_000696425.1 Galeopterus variegatus | reverse complement strand
TAAATTGCTGCTTTGCTGCTGATTCCCTGGGGAAGGCTTTTTGTGAAGCTCAGGTTTTAATTCTTGACCTTATATGTACTTCCAGGTCTTGTAAGGTCCAGCACACCTAGGTTGTGTGGAAACTCTGGTCGGGCCCTGAGATTTTCCAGCAAACTGCACCCCCTGCAGATCTGTATTCCTCGCCAGTGTCTACTGCATGGTCCTGTGCTGACTGGGGTGCAGATCAGCTGTTCTTGCTGTGCCCCAATGTTCCCCTGGTGGGCCTGTCTCTCCTATCGCCTGTACTCTAAACACTTCCCATGGGATGGGCCATGCACCAGTCCCTTGTAATGACTCACTGGCCTCTGAGTGGATTCTTTTTTCAGTTGTTGTGGTTCCTCACTCCTGTATGGGTCCACAGGAACCCTGTTAGTGGTCTTGCTGGCCTGAGGGCAACCAAGGCCCTCTTCTCACCTGCTGCCCCTAGCAACTTCATAGGAAGGGCACAGTTGTGGCTTTTGCCAGGTCTTTCTCCTTGTGCTCACCAGTTCCAGCCTTGCAGTAGCTGGGGCTAAAAATGGTGGGAGCAATCCTTTCTCTCTCTCCTCATGGCTTTTCCTGCCTTCATGAACTCTGTATGTCTCTCCTCCACTTTCCCTGATTTCTAGCAGCGCCAGCTTGGCTGTTGTTGCTTTTTAATAGTTGTAAATTGGTTGATTTGTGGAAGAGAGTGATGCTGGGGACCGTCTATTCCACCATCTTGACTGGAAGACTTTTCATTTCAATTTTTACATTGGTAATGTGTTTTATAATAACTTTTCAAAGAATATCAGAAGTGCCAGCGATCAATATAGTAGTACAAGTTTAATGGAAGTTGTTATCTGGATATAATCCTAAAGTTCTGGTCCGTCCCTCCTTCCCCATAGGGCTGTCCCTGCTGATTTCTCAGTCATCCTCCCCCACTTCCTCCTACTCCCTATGCTCCATGCACATGGAGGTCCTTGCTAGTCCCAGCTTATAGTGTCCTTCAAGACCTTCCCCCTTGCTGTACCCTTTCCTGAAACTCTCTTTCCTCAGATATACACATGGCACAGTACCTCACTGCTTTTGGTCTTTGCTGAAATGTCCCCTCATCAAGGTGCCTGTTCTGATGACCCCACCACTACTCAGCACCCTCTAGACCTCTTGCCTGTTTTATAAAGTTCACAAGAGGCGTCACCCCAGACATATTACAAATATGCATGCACACTTGTTTGTTATCTGTCTCTTCCCTACCAGAGTGTAAACTCAAGAGCAGGGCCATTGTCAGTTAAGTTTATAGCTGTTTAGTGCCCACAGCAGTGTCTGGCATAGAGGAGACCCTTAATAAATATTGTTTGTATGAATAAATGACTCTTGTTTATCTGGCTGATTGCTATTTCTGGATCATCTTAGATACTTAAGTTGGCCAAAGATTACTTCTCCACCCCATCGAGCTGAGCCAAATCCTCAGTGAAATGACTCTTGTTTATCTGGCTGATTGCTATTTCTGGATCATCTTAGATACTTAAGTTGGCTAAAGATTACTTCTCCACCCCATCGAGCTGAGCCAAATCCTCAGTATTTTGAATTGTAGAAATCCTAGAATCATCCCGGATAGAATCTTTTTCCATCTCCTTCCGAAATCTCTTAACACTTGGTTAGGTATCTGGCCTAGCACTTAGCCCCATCTCTGATGGAATGTAACAGACATATTATTCTGGCTATGCCTTTTTTCCTTTGGTTTCTCTTTCCAGCCCATTGTTTTGTGCTGATAGTTACTGCTCACCTGTCTGTTTGTATTTTGAACCTTTCCTTGTTTTGCCCAATTCTGATCTGCAGTCTTAAGAGCCTCTGGCTCTGGAAACAGGCCTACCTGGGGCTGAGTCCTATGAACTACAGACACTGGACAAGTGATTTGACCATTATTTCTGCATCTCTGTTTTCTTATCTAGTAAAATGGGACTTTGTAATAATCCTACCAACCTCATTGGGCTGATGTGATAATTATATAAAGTAACATACACAACTGACTTTGCACAGGGCTTGGCAAATGGTAAATACTTGAGCAGTTTTGGCAATTATCATTGTTAATATTATGGGAAATGAGCTGAAACCTCTCTCTAAATCATCTGAATGTCACATGTACTGGGTCATGCCCTGTTGCTAATGAATCTAGACAAGTCTATTTAAACTGCATCTGCACGATTTGTTCCTGTTCTCTGCTATTTGTTTTCTGGAAAGTATTGTAAAAATTGAAGAAGTCTTCAGAGATGTCAGGACAAAAGTACCATGTTTGCTCATTTAATTTCTCTTTTTCATAAGAATTTGAGTGTCACAAAGGGCAGGGAAAGGGTAGCACAGAGAAAAAGGTACAGAAACATTGCTATGATTTTGTTAATCTGGGAAAACAGGACCATCAGTCTCTTCTGACAGGTTCCCTGGCTATTGGTACCCATGCCTCTTGGGGCTAATAGACTAATGTAGAAATCAGATAGCAACATATGGTGTAAAGGTTTAGAGCATCATCAGGTTCTGGAATCAAATGGATTTTAATTCCTTCTCTATCACTCAATTTAACTTTCTTGAGCTCCAATTTTCTCATCTGTGGTATGTGGGTAGCAGTAGAAACTACCTCATGGGCTTGTTTTGAAATTTAAATAAGAAAATGCTTTGACACACTCAACACAATACTCAACATGTAGTAAGCCTTCAACAAAATTAGGTATCATTATGAATAAGGATATTATATTATTTACAGTATTAAATATATAAAACAAACAATGCTAAATGAGATGAAGGGCAGTAAAGGGGCAATAAGAGGTCACAGAAGGACCTGGCCTAATGTGGGGATTTGGGAAAGCTTTCTCAGAAGAAAGGACAGGGAATCTGAGAATGGAACAATCATTTCTCTGGAGAGAGAATGGAACAATCATTTCTCTGGAGAGAGCACTCCACAGACCAGCATCTGTGAAGGCTTCGCTGGGGGAAAGAGGTTGTTAATTTGAGGAGCAAAAAGAAAGTGGAGATGTAGCATGTTAAGTAAGGGAGAGAAGAGCCAGCCAATGATTGGGGCTCAGGAGGGTGACAGGGGCCAGAGGTACTATAGGCCTCGTGGAAGGTTCTGAATTTGTAACTCCAGTACGGAGGAGAGGACTGAAGGGTTATTAGCAGGCTGGGACATAGCGAAAATCTCTTCTTTAGCAAAGATCATGCTGGCTGCTGTGTGGGGAGCCGAGGGGCATGAGAGTGGAAGGAGAAGCAGTTCCACCTGCCCACTGAGAGATGATAGTGACTTTTTTTGAGCGGTGGTGGTGGAGGTGGAGAGAAGTGGGATTTTTTCCTGCTGTAGGTTGGTTGGAAATTAAGTCAGCACACTTGGGAATACAGTCATAAGAGGATTCAGAAATACTTCTGTTAACTGGGGAAATGGAATGACATTGGAATTATTCGGTGGAACTTCAGAAAATGGAGTCAAGACCAAGGGTTAGACATTCTGAGGAGGCCAAGGTCAGCTTACCATTAGGAAGTGTATGTCACAATTAGAGATGTCCACAGGGGAGATGGCCACTGGGTGGGTCAGGAGTTCACTGTCGTTAGAACATTTCAGAGAATGATCACCTGTTAAGGGACTCCAGATGAAATGTTTTTGAGGGTGCTTTTACTTTAAAATACTAGGATTCCATAATAAGTTCGAACTGACCATTTAATTTTATTACTGACTATAAATTAAGATTTCTGCATGCATTCTGTAACAAATGTTATTTTTATTTAAAGTTATTCAAGATTCCTCATTGTCTGGGTTCACATTACAAATAAAGTTTGTCTTTAGAAAATTTGGCATAAAACCAAAACCAGTCATGTTTTACATTTAATTGCAGATTTAATTTGCTTCGGGTTCTTAGTATTAAAAAAATTAAGTTCCAAAAGAATTAGGGAACAAGTTCAAATTTCCTATTTGTTAGTTTCCTATTTGTTTTAGGAAATTGATGCAAGGGACACATAAAAGAACATGTGTTCTTAATGATTGTTTATGACTCAGCAAAACATCAGGCTCACAGCCAATCACTAGTAATTTAAAAGAGCCTTTGAAATATGACAACTATTAATGGGAAAGTTTTCTATAATCATTTTAAAACTATGTATTGTTTCCAGTCATGTATATCTTCTTTCTTCTGTTTTACTGTCTTCTCATTTTTACTTTCTGCGTTCTTGTTAAGCAGGGTGCACACAATATACATTTATAATGTGGTGCATCTTTCCTTTTTCCAGTTTGTTCATGTGGTGTATAAGCACATTTTGTTTTTGAAACTTTTCTTTCCTAGCAGGACTTTAAATTGGGAGAATAACTTAGCAACCCTGAAGAGTTTGGGACAGAAAATAAATATATTTTTTTGCTCTGCTCAGTACCAGCACTACTATTTTTACCTTCTCGTACACTGTTAAGAGAGAATATTCTGTTTACTTTTTTAAAAGGAAGAACATTTCCTTTTATGCACAAAACATTCCAGTTGCCTTATTTTTCTCTCTCTGTGCTTGGTTGCATAAGCTGTCTGGTACTTTGTTTCAGGGGCAGTCATGGTGACTAACTAAGTTAATGCTTCCAGCTAGCTCCAGGGACAAGTGGATCTTTACATTTTTCACCCTACCTTCAACTCTTTGTTTTTTAAAACATGGAATGATTACAATCAAACATTATATCCCTCTAATTCTTTCCATGTGGTTTCTCAGAGTGAAGTGGGGACAAAGGGGGTGGGTGAGAGGAACATCCCAGATCTCTCTTAGAACAAGATTTTATGCTAATTTGATTAGACAATCATGGAAACAATACATGCGGAAGATTGGTAGACAACCCTCAGCATGTATTATGACTCCGATTTGGCTGCTGTTAAGAATTTCTATGAAATAGCTAAACCGGAAGTCATTTCAGAGCAATGAGGCTAAACTGGAACTTCTGGTAGGAGGTGTTCCTGGGACTCCAAAAAGTCTGTGGCCAAATATTTTGGGTTATGGACAGGTAAATTCTTTAGATGATAGGCTGAGTTCATTTCTTCATTCATTCATTGATTTATTCATTCATTTGCTGACTACCTATGAGAACCTAGATTACATTTTACATGCTGAGGAGATCGTAATGAAGGAAAACACATCCCTCCCTTCAAGAAGTTTCCAGTCTAGTGGTGAAACAGACCTTACAGTATAATACTTACAGTAATTTTAAGTACTTAAATGCAGACAGTGCATTGAGAACATATAAAGGTGGGCAGTAAGTCTATCTGAGGGCAGTCCAAAAAGTCTTCCTAATGGAGACTAGAAAAAGAGTGAGATTTTGGCAGGCAGATAAGGACTGGTGTCTGGGAAAGGGCATATATCACTGGGGAAAAAAAAATTTGAGGAGATAAAATAAAATAAACAGAGAAATAGGGGCACAAGAGAGCCACAGGCTATTGGGGAAGTACAGATAGGAACATCTGGTATGTTGCTGGGGGAGGGGAAAGAGTGGAGGGTTCAAGAGAGATCTCATATGACATTCTGGGAATTTTAATTTTATCCTATTTGGCCATGAGGAGCTACTGAGGAATTTTGAGTAGAGGAGTGACATAGATTTAATGATGTTGTTCTGGTAGCAGCTTACAGTGCAGATCCCAGGTAGACAAGAAATGAGCATGTCATTTAGGAGACAATTTCAAATGATGATGTAGTAGACCAATAGCACGTGATGATGTAATAACTGTGGGGTTAGAGGGGAAGATTACAGATTCAGGAAATATTTAGAAGATAGAAGTCACAGCATTTGGTGTTTATTAAATGTGGGAGGAGATAAAGGAGAGATAAAAGTGTGGATTTTCTTTTTAATTTATTGAACTTTTATAATGTGCTGGAACTTTACAAAGATTCCCTCATTTAATCACCATGCCAGTTTGATGAGGTAGATACTATGATTATCCCGTTTTACAGATAGGCTATCTGAGACTTTGAAGCTAAGTAACTAGCCCAAGATCAGAGCTAACAAATGGTGAACTGGAATTTAACCCCCCACTCTGACCCAGAGCCTGCCTGCCTAGTTATGGTGCTTAACTGTATCTCCCTGGTGGTGCCTTTTCCAGTGATGGCAAATACAGGACAGGGAGTAAACCTGGGTGAGGAGATGAGTAAACGTCAGGAGAACAGAGACCATTCTGTTTCCCATTTACCATAATGTATGACTATATAATTTGTAAAACAAGCTTACATTGCTTTTCTGATTAAAAAAAAATGCTCAGCTGGTAATATTCAGCTTATAATACCACCTTGTGCGGGTTTAAATATCTGCAGTCTAAGAATTTAGAATATCTGCACTAATAAAAGGCTTAGATGCCTTTGTTTTTTTTTCTCTCATGGCAGTCATAACCGAGGATTTTTAACAGCTTTAACCACTTTTGCTAATTGAGTGAGGGTAGATGAAGAACCTGATTTAATTAGAATATGATATTCAACAACGTAGCTTCTTTTGCGATTATGAGCTAAAGTAAGAAACTTGAATACCAGTATGGCATTGCCACACTATACTGGCTTCCTGAGCCTGTGACCCATGTGGGCCCCTGTGCTCAAATGGTCCTGTGCTTGGTGTTTAAAGTTCTGTATTTGCTCAAAGTCTTGAAATTCTTTATAATTTTATATTTGATTTTGTGTTTTAGAAATGAAGTCCAATGGGACAGGAGTATGTCCTTAGCTCATGCATGGGTCCCTCTAGCTCCCCACCACCATGGCATGGGTTTTCAGTCATTCACTTACTGTTTTCATGGGTTCCCACCTGGCCACCACCTCCATCTGCTGTCCCTGTCCCTGTCCTATCACTGCTGATGCCTTCTAACTGGCACTGCAGTTGGACTGTGTCAGAAGGGGAGGCCCATATTCTACCTTTACCTTCCTCCCCCACTGGGGGTGGGGTACAGGCCAGGAGAGAGGGTGGAGCAGGTGCCCTGCTGTGCCTTGTGCCTTATTTTATTTTTGAACACAATGAACATTTTAAATCTCTAATGAGGTTGTGTTTTATATTTATGACTTCATGTTTTGTAGGACTCACTAACCACATTGTGTTAATACTGCCAATATACAGTGGGAAAAGGCCAAAAGGTTGAGAGTCTCAGAAACCTTCCTTCCTTTTGGTGCATCAGGGGTGATTATCAAGGCCTGCATTATTGGGATCCTCTTTGTTTCACTGACCAGTGAGCTGGTAGCGATTTCAGAAAGCAGTCATCCCAGCCTGTAATGCTTCTCTGCCAGCCCAGGTGCAAAGAGAACAGTGCTGTTTCCCTTTCATTCCCCAACTTTCTAAACACCTTTTGAGAAGTCTTAGACTCAAAGCTATGCTCGATGCCCATCTTACTCCAGGTGCTCTTGGGTGCAAATACCATGGTAGACACACAATGGCGTTTAACCTTGGTCCTCACATTCCGTGGCCTGGTCCCACCATTGACCAGAATGTTCTAATCAGCATATCTTTTCTTAGGTGCCTCACTCCTGATGCAGAAGCCCGTCCAGATATTGTAGAAGTCAGTTCAGTGATATCAGATGTCATGATGAAGTATTTAGACAATTTGTCTACATCCCAGCTAGCCTTGGAAAAGAAGCTGGAACGGGAACGGAGGCGCACACAGAGGTATTTTATGGAAGCCAACCGGAATGCTGTCACGTGTCACCATGAGCTGGCTCTTCTATCTCAGGTATGCGCAAATCTTTCAGTCTCTTGATGATGTACTCAAATAGGCTGTCTGAAGTTTTTCATGCCTGTTTTAAAGAAAATTTAGCTAAAGTTAGGAAAATACTAGTTGCATACAGTATTTCAGTATTTTATAGTTACATATTTACATCTAATTTTATACATTATAAATAAAATTAAAATAGCTGAATATAACTGACCTTCCAAAGAACTAATCCATAATTTATTGTATATTGCAAAACCAGAGGTATCAAAAAGTTTTTTTAGCAATACTTTATGTTCAAATTATAGTCTTTGAATAAATAGCAGTGAATGCTTATATTTAATTTCTTCAGCAATTGCACCTTTTGGGAATATGGATGAAAATGTCGTGAGTTAATTCAGAGAAGGAAATAACATTTGCATTTAAAATTTTTCTTATTTGTCTCTGTAATTGATTTCATTACTGTTTGTGGCAGTAGTAATATTGTGGCAGAATAATATTCAAATTGCAAAGTGTTTTTATTTTTCTTCCCAGCTAACTTTAGATTACTTTGATATTTAAGTGTGTTTCTGAGCATAGCTTGACGAAGGGATGCCAAGGCTACAAATTTCCAGATGTGCAAGTGACAGTGCCAGAAATGCTCTTGTTGCTATCTCTTATTTTCCTTCTTCTGTGCCTTGGTTGCAATCATGATCCATGATCCATTGTTTGCTCATGCTCTGGGCCTCCACCTGGCAGGGATCCAGCACGGGTCATTCAATCCAGTACATGTTCTTTTCTTCCATCCTGGGGTGGGACCCAAGACAATAGGATCACAAAGCCCATTCTTGGTCAGAGTACCTGGTCATTAAATTCCTTCTCAGGATCCTAAAGACCTGCCCTATTTCAGCTGGGAAATTATATAAGAAGCTGGTGTCAAAGAAGAGGCAGTTCTTATTACTTCAATAGCAGTGTTTCCAGCAAATTCCTATTTAAAAAGGAAAAAAGCACTACTATTCAGTGGGTTTGTCTTGAGGTACTTGGAATCCAGAAATTGAAGATTTAATGTAGTTTTCTTTTGAGGGGAAATTCTTTCAGGGTCATTGCCTTAAATGCTGAGCCCAGATGTAATTTCACAGAACAATTCATGATGATGACCTAAGGCCTTGGTTTATGTTTAGGAGCATATATCTTGGAGTTAGAGCTCTCACTGAACACAGTTAAATCTCATACATGGGAAGTTAGAGCTCACTTTATTTTACTAAAGTGACTTTGTAAAAACTAGGCAACAATGAGAAACATATCATTCTATGTGTGACATGTTGCATTCCCAGTAGACAGACATGTAAGAGATTTAGGTATTTCTATATATCTTAGGTATTTGGGGCCTTCTATTAAATTCTGAACATTAAAGCTACTTAGCCAATTTCCAATTGGATATGAAAGAATCACTGTATATTACATTCATGTGGCTGATGTGGGGGTGAATGGAGTTAGTTTAAAATCTAACAGCAGAAATCCTCTTATCTTTAGCAAAACACCTTGAGAAGGACCATTTTACATATTTATTTATTTAACCTATTTAATTTTACTTCTCAACTTTTTGTTTTTATTCTTTATGATGGAACATTTCAAACGTTCATAGAAGCAAAGAGTGCTTCCTGTACCCATCCCCCAGTTTCAACAATTAGCTACTTGGGGCTATTTCTGTATCATCTCTATCCCCACCCACTTCCCACTCCCTGACATTCCCAGATTATTTTGAAGCAAATCCCAGATACCATATCATTTCATCCATCAGTATTTCAATATGTATTTGGAGAGCCATCTTACCTATAGAAATCTACCTCTCAGATCATGGACAGGTAAAACAAAGGGAGAGCTCTGAGGTCAAGGGAGGGGTGTTGTGATTCTAGAGGTTGTGTACTCATCTGTAAATTAGGAAGGAAAATATTACCAACCTCAGAGGTTATTAGTATTAGTGAAGTTAAGGTATTTGAATATACTGTGCAACTTAACAAGTGGCATAAAAGTATAAGATAGCATCGATTATATAAAATAATCAAAGCTTACATTAGAAAAATAGATTGTTGATATAGCTTGTTAATCTAGTGCTGACTTGTCCGAATGGTCACTAGCATTAAAGCCACATATGTCAGTCATTCAGTAAATGCCCATTTATTGAGTACATGCTGCTAGCCAGCATCAGTGCCCTCATGCAGTGTTCAGCCTTTCATGGACCAGAGAGAAATGCTTTACTTCAAAGCAAAGTTGATGTTACTGCTTCAGAGTCATAATATACCTTCTTCTCTTGCACAATTTTAAGTATACTGACGATTTTTCATTTCAAGATTAATCAAGTATTAACTAAAAGGAAAAAAATATAGCTTTGAAAGAGAGCATGAAGTTAATTGGCGTTATCCTTACTGGGGACCAATTATTATTTTTTAAAACTTGCATCTATACCATTGCTGGCAGAAAAATTACAGGTGTAAAATTTTATCTCTTTTTTTCTTAAGCAGTATTATGATTGTTTCATTTCGAATATAGTGAAATGTTCTCCCAGAGCAGTTAATATCAATAATACAGCTACACAATCCACTGATAAATGATGGTCAAAAAAAACAGAGGTTAATAGGTTCAGTAGAACTTTATCAATTCCCAGAACCAATAAGCAGACTCATTGTGAGTTTCTGAAATTTTGCACATTAGTGGTTAGGCAAATGATAAGAAATGTTAAAGCCTCCTGTCTCATGGGTGAATATGCTATTTATTTTCACATTTTAGCTTATTCTTAATTATGGAAATTTTCATAATAGGTTAGTGAGGACAAGTACTAATATATATTTCAAAAAGACAGAAAAGTTCAAAGTGGACTAATGAAGTTCACTCCTGTGTATTGTGGTTTACCCACTATGAAAGTAAAGCAAGACTTTCTTTTTGAAGAATGTTAAGCTTTCCAATTTTTATAATTCAAAATAAGAAATCATAAGGAGGGCACAGAGCTGAGAATGATAAGAATCAGGTAGAGTAAAATGAGGTAATATTTTTACTTAAATGTGTAATAATTAAAAGGACATTGTAAGATAGAGGGTATTATGGCATTGTAATAGGCAAAACCATGATTGGCATTTTGGCACTGTGCACAATGTGTTGAGCACACAGAATCAATATTCTTTGGGTATTATCTTATATCTCAGACAGAAAAATTGGTCACAGACATTTCTAGAGTATATTTCTCAGGTCTTCACCAACAAATACAAGGATGAGCATTAAAAAAATTCAACCTGGAAAAACCTGGAGAATCAATGGAAAACTTCAATTCCATTTAGATTATTGGGAGTTTGTGGATACAGGTTTAGACTGATATTTACATAGGTGAATAAAGTGTATTATTTCTACGTGAACAAATGGAGCAGAGCTGAATGTTCTGGGGAGACTGAAGAGTAATCACGAGAGAAGCATGCTCTTGCAGTGTGAGATTTGCAGGGATTACAACTTCTCTTCCAGTGATATTTGATGGGAATTTTATCTTTACCACCCCTATTTTAAAACTGAATGTTGATTTCTTTTTATTAGCTTAATAAGTTCTTTCAGTTGGAGAACTGCTTTCACATCATAAGCCTATTAGGGAACAATACAAAGAGAGAAAAATTGAAAATGTTTGCGGTCTACAATTAATAATGAAAGAACAAGGATTTGTAGGATGTGAAGTTATAAAAAATTATAAACAATGGTCCCAGTTGTGAAGTAGCTTATAATCTGTTTGGGAAGACAAGACAGATATGCATATGCAGGAGGAAATTTCTGATGATTACAGATAGTTTGGGTAAATAACAAGTGAAGTATATGGGAGATAGTTCAAGGAGACTCCCAAAGCAAACAGGGAAGATTGGGCCTTGGATAAATAGATATGGAAGTCACTCCTGGGTGGAAAGGAAATAGCAAAAGTTCAGAAACTCCAGATATACCAGCTTGGATTGAGTACGCAAGACTAAGAGTCAAACTTAGAAGTTGTTCTGTTTTATGCTTTATTTTAATAAGCAAGGAAAGGGAAACCAGAAATTAGGAGCCTTCTCCAAGGTCATCTAGCTAGTTAGTAATAGGCTCAGGCCTGAAAGTTGTGTCTGTTGATTTACAATGCATGTTTTCATATGTATAGTTTGAAAAGTCTGGGAAAGTAGACTGGTGCTAGATGGTGAAAATCTATGAATACATTGTTAAGGTGTTGGAATTCAAACCTGTGGGTAGTATGGACTAAAACCTTGAATTTCTCCAAAATAACTGACAACCAAATTGACAGACTAAAGTTTAGTTCTTGCTTATTGTACATATTCCATTCCTTAATTTCTTCTGTGGTTTCTGCTAACTCCTCTATCCTGGTTTCCAACTTACCTCTCCGAAAACTCTCATTTTCTCTTCCAAACTCTTAACTTTAGATGTTCTGCTTCTCTTCTTGCTCTTCCCTTGAATGAGCTTCACCTAACCCCATGCCTTTTCATTTCATATAAATTTTGGTAAAAATTTGTTGTGCAAAAAGAGAACTTTATTTTCCAAAATAATACATCCTTTTATCTTGAATTCCTGTTCCTGGTGATGGCAGAAAATGATAGATGTAGTCAGTATCAATTATATCAGTCTCTTTTGATCTAAAAGTTTCTTTCCCATTTCAAGGGCTCTCTTCTCCATCTCCTCATCCCAAATTGCAGGTGGGTGCAGGAGGAAGCGGAAGCATCCCCATGCTGATGGGATGGGGGCTGGGGCTCTGCATGCTGCCTTCTTCTGTTGGCCTCTGCTGACCTTGGATGTGGTGAACCCATTTCTGTGATTTTGGGACATCGACCTCTGTCCTTGTTAAATGTTTATGGTATCTATAATTCATGGTTTCTTTTCTAATCATGGATTAAGCCCAGTGAATGGTCAATAATGCCTCAATTCCCACCTTGGGGTCGCTGTCTCTGCTCCTCTCTGAGGCCTGATTGTGACTTCCTTGCCATCTTTAGTTTAAGCAGCCTGCTGTGTGGCCCCCGGTGCAGCGATGGCCTGGTGAACTCGCCAGCCAGCACCACAGCCATCTTCTACATTCCCACTGGGACACACAGGAACTTTGGATTTCCATTCATGCCGCACATGACCCACGGGGAACTCAGTGGGAGTGGGGGACACTCTCTTAGCCCACCAGTTCAATGACTTCTTCATCCTTTCCTACTCTTCTATCCCAGATGCCTGCCATTCAGTTATTCACTGAATAAGTATTTATGGAGTGCCTGTTAGGTGTCAGGCATTATTCTAGGTACTAGGGATACCACAGTGAGCAAAACAGAGAATGCCTCTACTCTCATGGGCCTTATGTTAAATGTCCATAACAACCATGCAGTATATGAGGATTCTTCAAAAATTTCATTGAAATATTAGTATTATCTTTTAATTTTATTTTTCCATGATATTTTTAAAGTACCCTTCTATAGTGTTATGATGATCATGAAGCTTCTCCCAGTCTTTTCAAGCTGCACCTGGACTCCCTCTTCAAACACTCTGTGTATTTGTACCAATCGCCCAATTCTAATCCCAAGGTTCAACTCTGCTGGGGTGAGTATGAGGAAGAAAAATAGGGTTACTTACACTTGCCCACTCATTGTCTCTTTCTAGGAGAAAGAGGAGCCTAGCAGGCTCCTTCTTTGAGCTTCCGGAGAACTTTCCAGTTCTCATCCTTTCTTCCAGAGACTGCCCTTCTAACCATCACATCCTTCTCTTTCCCCACGTGTTCTTCACCCCCATCTTCTCATGTGTTTGTAGCCCTCAGCCTCATGGTTTGATGTTAATAGTAGAAGAGCTCTGGGAGACAGAGTGCACGAAATTTTCTAAGAAGGAAAAATACATTGGGATGTGTTTCACAACATAATTTCCACACCCATTTGCTGAAGACCCCCAAAGCTATCTGTCTGATCTCAGCCTCTCTGGTGTGCCAGACCTAAGTTTTGAACTGGACATCACCTGCTTGTCAGAAAGGTACTCACACTCAGCAAGTCCCATAGTGAATGGATTCTCTTCCCATAACACTCTTTACCTTAATGGGAACTTTAACATCTTCAATTCTTTCCCCCTCAAATCCTCCATTCACTTGTTAGTGAAAGCTACCAACTCTATTTTTGAAGTGTCTGACAAATCCACCTTATCCTTATAGATTTTCTTCTCATTATCTCTGCATATCTGATTCTCTTGCCTCTGGTCACCTTTACCCAATGATTCAGTCAGTATACAACCTCTGCACTGTCCACCAGGGGTCATTATGGAATGCGTGTGTTGGGGTGGTGGTGGGGTGTCATTGTTGCTAGTCATTGTGACTTTGAATGCTGCTGGTATTTAAGGGATGGCAGCCAGGAATGCTAATATTATGCCATGTGCAGGACAGTCCTACACAAAATTTGTGAAACAGAGCCGGTAGGAGATACGAGGGTACTTCAAAAAGTTCATGGAAAAATAGAATTGGAAGATAATGCAAATCTTTCCGTGAAGTTTTTGAAGTACCCTTGTATATTAAGATATTTATTGCAAGGAATAGGCTTGCATTATTGTGGGAAATGGCAAAGCAAGTTCAAATCCATAGTGATGGCCATCAGAAGGGTCAGGCTGGAACTCTTGGGCACAGCCTGAAGCGTCTGTCCATGGGCTGAATTTCTTCCTCATTTCAGAGAAGCTGCAGCTTCCCTTTGAAGACCTGCCAACTGATTGGATCAGTTCCACTCAGATTATTAGGATCCTCTCCTTCCCCTAGCTATCCTTCACATGCCTACCAAAATTATCTTTTAAAAAACCACATCTGATCTTGGTAAATTATCCCATGCTTAAGATGATGAATAAATGTTCACGTAGTGAGTTCCAGAAATTTTCCCTAAAATTTTGGTGAATTAAAAAAAAAAAGATTTCTATGATAATCTGAAATTGTCAGAGAGTCAAAATATGATACACACACACGTATAATCTTAAATTCTATCTACTTTGGAGGATAAAGCAGCTGGTAGAGCACATAGCAAAGACTATTTTTAAAATTTGGAAACCTTTCATAATTTCACTTCATTATGGAATTTTTTTTAATTTGCATTTTTTTCACTGTACATGTTTATGAAGGTACAGCTTGTTGTTTCAATACATGCATACATTGTGTAATGATCTAATCAGATCATTAGCATATGTATCACCTGAACATTTATCATTCCTTTGTGGTTATAACATTCAATATCCCCTTTGCTGGCTATTTTGAAACATACAATACAATATTATTAGCTATTGTCACCTTAGGGCACCAGAATTTATTCTATCTAACTGTAACCTTGTACCAGTCTTCCAACCTTTCCCTGGCCCACTTCCCCCTCCCTTTCCCTGTCTTTGGTAATCACTATTCCGTTCTCTGTTTCTCTCTCTCTTTTCCTCTCCTTTTAATTTATTTTTCTTAATCGTACCCATATTTATGGAGTACAATGTGATAATTGGGTATATTCATACTGTGTGCAATGATCATATCAGGGTGCTTAGTATATCCATCACCTCCAACATTTGTCGGTTCTTGGTGTTAGGAATATTCAGCATCATCTTGACTAGCTATTCAAAGATATGCAGTACTTTGTTGTTAACTGTAATCTCCCTATATCACTACATCCTCACCAGCATTTGTCATTTTCTGTCTTTTTGATAATAGCCATTGTAACTGGGGTGAGATGATATCTCATTATGATTTTGATTTACATTCGCTGATGATTAGTGATGTTGAGCATTTTTTCATATTCCTGTTGGCCATTTGTATGTCTTTCAAAAAATGTCTATTCAGTTCTTTTGCCCATTTTTCAATCAGATTATTTGTTTTTTTACTATTCGGTTGTTTGAGTTCTTTGTCAGATGCATAGTTTGCAAATACTTTCTTCCATTCTGCAGGTTGTCTTTTTGCTCTGTTGACTATTTCCTTTGCTGTGCAGAAGGTTTTTAGTTTGATATAACCCCATTTGTTAAATTTTGCTTTTTTTTCCCTCTGCTTCTGAAGTACTACTCATAAAGTCTTTGCCCAGACCTATCTCCTGAAGTGTTTACCCTATGTTTTCTTCTAGAAGTTTTATAGTTCCAAGTCTCATATTTAAGTCTTTAATCCATTTTGAGTTGATTTTGGTATATGGTGAGATATAGGGGTATAGTTCTCTTCTTCTGCATATGAATCTCCAATTTTCCCAGTACCATTTATTGACGAGACTGTCCTTTCCCCAATGTATGTTTATATTAGTCCATTTCTATTGCTTATAACAAAATAATCTTTTTGATGTGCTGTTGGATTTGGTTTGCTATTATTTTAATGAGGATTTTTGTGCCTGTGTTCAATAGGGATATTGGCCTGTAGTTTTCTTTTTTTGTTGTGTCCTTGCCTGGATTTGGTATCAGGGTAATGCGGGCCTCATAGTATGAGTTTGGAAGAATTCCATCCACTTCAATGTTTTGAAATAGTTTAAGATATAGTTTTAGAAATAGTTCAATGTTTTGAAATAGTTTAGTAGTTTAAATGGTTTTAATTGGAGCATTTAATCCATTACTGGTATAAAGTACTAATACTTTAAATCTTTGGTAGAATTCAGCAGTAAAACCATCTGGTCCTGGGCCTTTCTTTGTTTGGAGACTTTTTTTACTGATTCAATCCCATTACTTGTTACCGGCCTATTTCAATTTTCTATTTCTTCTTGGTTCAGCCTTGGTAGGGAATATGTGTCTAGGAATTTATCCATCTCCTCTTGGTTTTCATATTTATTGGTGTATAGTTGTTCACAATAGTTTCTGATGATCCTTTGTATTTTGGTGCTATCTGTTGTAATGTTTTCATTTGCATCTCTGATCTTATTTATTTAGGTCTTTTCTCTTTTTTTCTCGGTCAGTCTGGCTAATGGTTTGTTGATTTTGTTTATCTTTTCAGAGAAACAGCCTTTCATCTGATTGATTTTTTGTATTTTGTTTTTAGTTTCAATTTCATTTATGTCAGCTCCAATTTTTATTATTTCTCTTATCCTGCTTATTTTGGGTTTGGTTTGTTCTTGCTTTTCTAGTTCCTTAAGGTTCATTGTTAGGCTGTTTATTTGAAATCTTTGTATTTTTTTTGATTTAGGTGTTTATGGCTATAAGCTTTCCTCTTAATATTGCCATGGCTGTATCCCATAGGTTTTGGCATGTCGTGTTTCTGTCTTCATTAGTTTCAAGACATTTTTTGATTTTCCTCTTAATTTCTTCTTTGACCCATTGGTCATTCAAGAGCATGTTGTTAATTTTCATGTATTTGTATTTGTGTAGTTTCTCAAGTTCCTCTTGTTGTTGATTTCTACTTTTATCCCATGGTGGTCAGAAAAAAAGTACTTGATATGATTTTGATTTTTTTGAACTCATTGAGTCTTATTTTGTGGGCTTAAACATGATCAGTCCTAGAGAACGTTCCATATGCTGATGAAAAGAATGTGTATTCTGTAGTTGTTGGATGAAATGCTCTGTATATATCTGTTAGGTCCATCTGATCTATGGTGCCACTTAAATTCAATGTTTTCTTGTTGATTTTCTGTCTTGATGATCTGTCCAATGCTGAGAGTGTAATGTTAAAGTCCTCAAATATTATTGTGTTGGTTTCTGCCTCTTCCTTATATCTGGTAATATTTGCTTTATATATTTGGGTGCTCTGGTGTTGGGTACATATACATTGATAATTGTTATATCCTCTTGCTGGATTGATCCCTTTATAATTATATATTACCCCAGTCTGTTTTAGCTGATATATGTATAGCTACTCCTACTTGCTTTGGTTTTTCATTTGCATGGAATATCTTTTTCCATCCCTTCACATTCAGTCAATGTGTGTCTTTATAAGTAAGGTGCATTTCTGTTAGGCAGTGTAAGGATAGGTAATGTTGCTTGATTCATATAGCCAGTCTATGTCTTTTAATTGGAGGATTTATTCCATTTACATACAAGGTTATTATTGATATGTGAGCTCTTATTCATCATTTTCTTGGTTGTTTTCCAGTTATTTTGTGTATCTTTTGTTTCTTTCTTCCTCTCTTAATGTTTATCCTTGTGGTTTGGTGGCTTTCTATATTGATAAGGTCTGATTCTTTCCTTTTTCTAATTTGTGTATCTACACTGGCAGTAAGTTTTATATTTTCATGATGGTTGTTGTAGTTCTTTCTATTCTGGATGTAGGACCCCCTGAAGCATTTCTCGTAAGGCCAGTCTGGTGATGATGAATTCCCTTAATTTTTGCTTGTCTGAGGAAGAACTTATTTCTTCTCTATTTCTAAAAGATAGCTTTGCTGGATATAATGTTCTTGTCTGGCTGTTTTTTTCTTTCAGTACTTTGAATATATCATCTCATTCTCTCCTGGCCTTTAGAGTTTCTGCTAAGAAGTCTGCTGTTAGTCCAGTGGGGATTCCCTTATAAGTGACTTCATGTTTTCCTGTTGCTAATTATAGAATTCAGTCTTTGTCTTTAACTTTAGATAGTTTGACGACAATGTGCCTTGCAGATGACCTATTTGAGTCAAATCTATTTGAGGACCTTTGAGCCTGGATTTAGATGTTCACATCTTCTCCAATGCTAGGGAAGTTTTCAGCTATTATTTCTCCTTAATAGTATCCCATAGATCTTATAAGTTTTGTTTATTCTTTTTTATTCTGTTTTCTTTTCTTTTTTATCTTCCTGTGTTATTTCAAAACTGCTGTCTTCAAGATCAGAAGTTCTTTCTTCTGCTTGATCTTGCCTGATGTTGGGACTCTTAGATATATTTTTTATTTCATCCAATGAATTCTTCAATTCCAAGATTTCTGCTTGATTTTTTGAATGATATCTATCTCTTTGTTGAATTTTTCATTCAGACTGTGAATTGTTTTTCTGATTTTGTTGAACTGTTTGTCTGTATTCTCTTATATCTCAGTGAGTTTTCTTAAGATCATTAATTTGAATTCCTTTTCTGGCAAGTCGGCAATTTCTGATTCTTTGGGATCAGTTACTGGAGTATTAGTTTGTTTTTCTGGTAGTGTCATGTTACCTTGGTTCTTTATGTTTTTTGTTTCCTGCATTGATATCTGTGCATTTGTTGGAAGTCACCTTTTTGAGTTTAGTAGAGTGGCTTACATGGGAAAATACTTTCACCTGAAAATGTGTCCTAGGGTGTCAATTGAGTATGGTGTAATGACTTTCTTCAGGATGTATGCAGTAGTGTAGACTCTGTAGTTTCTTCAGCTGTCATCTACTTTTGCTCTGTGTCTGCCAGTGACCCATCAATCTATACTCTGAAGGTTTGTGGTAGTGGTGGCAAAGCTTTGCTAGAGGAGGTATCACTGGGTTGGTTCACAGGCTGGGGGTGTGCACATGCACCCTGTGAGTCAGGCATCTCAGGAGCTAGCTCACTGGGTTTATAGTTGCTGGATTGATTCTCAGGCTGGAGGTGTGGGTGTATGGCATGTTAGGGTCTCTAGTGGCATGCTGCTTCTCTGACCAGGGGTGAGCCCACCAAGGGCATGTCAGCTAAGCTGTTTCTCACTTGGATGCACTTGTATATGGTGGCTCAAAGACTTGGTGGTGGGTCTTCAAGGGACATGAGAGCTGAGATGTTTCTCTGAGCCAGAGGTGTGGGTGTGCTTTGGTTCAGCTAGCTGAATGCAGGTCTGCTGGTGACCCTTCTGCTGTGGCAGTTTTGGGGGGCTAATGTGAGGTTGTGCTGTGCTTCCCTCTGTTGTTCAGGAGCTGGACTGCCAAAGGTAGAACTGCTGAGCCACTTCTCAGAAAGTGGGTGAGGCTACTTGGTGAGGCTGTAGTGAGAGGACCCATCCAGCTGCATCTTGGGTGTTGGGCAGGGCTATTGGGCAGGGCCACTAGGCAGACCTTCAATTAAGTGACCTATCCAGCTGCTTCTGGGTGGTGGGCAGGGCTGCTAGGCAGGCCTGCAGTGAAGTGACCCATCCAGCTACTTCTGGGCAATGGATGGGGCTTCTAGAGAGGCCTGCAGTGATGGGGCCAGTGAAGCCACTTCTGGGACTGTTGACAAGGTTGTTAGGCAGGACTGTTCAGGATGAAACCACCTGGCCACTTCTCTGCTTCTCTGGGAGGGGCAGATGGATTTTATTTCCACTGACTCAAAGGCATATTCACAAGGATAGAGACCCATGAACTATTTTTCTGGGTTGGGGGCTCAGGCACACAACTTAGCTAGTGGGGGTGGGCTGTAGAGGGAGGAATGGGAGCTGATCTGCCTGAGATGGGTCTGTCTGTTGGATCTGTACATTTGTCTGATCCTGGTCAGGGATGTGGGGGTACATCAGTTCAACAGGACTAGGGTTGGCTTTCCAGACTTCAGAACTAGAGTCTCAGGCTCGGTTGAGCCCAGGCTTCAAGCTACTGGGATCAGGGTGTTATAACCTCTCCTGTGAGTGCACTGGGTGGAGGGCAGAAACTTAAGGCTGAGAAAGTGTTGTGGCTACCGGCCCAAGGGCAGGGCTGTGCTTCCTTAAGAGTTCTGGTTTTAAGATGGTGCCATCCTGCATTAGCTTGGGTCTTGGGTGCGTGAGGAGCACAGTTTGTGCTAGTGATCTACAGCAATGCAGTGTGTATTTTCTAGGGCACTCCCCACACTTGGTTCTGGGCTTCTCTTGCAGGCCTCTGTGGTGAGAATGAAGGTCGGTGTGGTCCTCTGCTTACCTTCTCACCACAAAGGAAAATTCTTCCTGTGCTAATCCCAGTGTCAAAGGCATGGTGCCTGAGGCTCTGTGCCTTTCTCTCATCTCTATGCCACTGTCCTGGGCTTTCATGTTCCACGGGGATCTTACCAGTCTCCTGCTGCACTCCTGTGCTGTTCTGATGATGCTCCCCTCCCATCAATATTTAGCTGTCTGTTAGCTGTTCTGGTCCTTTTCTATGGGAGGAATGCACCCTGGTCACCTTTAGTTCACCATCTTGCCCTACATCTTTATTATGGAATTATTACTGTAGTCTTCTTGTACAATTTGTATGTGTTCTTAGCAAACTTTATTGAGAGATATTTGATATTTTTTATATTCTTAGATATGTTTAAAATTGACCACTTAAGAATAGAGCAGATATGCAAGAATCTAGATTCTCATTTTCCTAGTGCAAATTAAAAAAATGCTGTTTATTTATCTGAGTTGCTTTATTTTTATTATACTATATACCATTTACAGTTGCTGAGCACAACACTAAGGGCATGTTTCTCCAATTCTCTGCTAAGAGATTAAATTAAGCCGTGTAGGAAATGATGTATTTTAAAAGAACAATATTTTTGTGAACATCTTTGCTTTTATTGACTGGTTAATTGTTGACTGAATTTCCCCTAAGGCTGTGAAAATGCAGCATGTAATGAGACAGGGAAAGAAGTATCAGGAAAAATCACGACTTGTTTTGGAGATGTTCTATGCTTTTTATGTTTTAAGGAAATAAAACAATGGCTGATAGGCTCCTACACAGCTGAAGACACAATTTTCTCATTCACACTACAATCCTCCCTTTTTTATTGACATATAATTTTTATACAGTAAGATATACTTACTTAAGTATGTGTTCAATTCAATGATTTTTGACATATGTGTTACCCCAGCCCCAAACAAGAATCAGAACATTTATGTCACCTCAGAAAGTTCCATTATATCCCTTTCTGAACAATTTCCTGCCCAAGGACAAAGACTATCATGATTTCTGTCAGTATAGATCACTTTTGCCTGTTTTTTTGACTTCATGTAAATCAACCATATGTACTCTCGAGTATCTGGCTTCTTTCCTGTGAGATTCACCCATGTTGTGCCTATTAGTAATTTGTTCATATTGCTAGGTAGTATTAAATTGTATGAATATACCATAGTTTGCTTATTTTCCTCCTGTCAATAAACACTAATGATGAGGAGCCCCAGTAGCCTAATGGATAAGGCATTGGCCTCCTAAACACTAATGTTGTTTCCATATTTGGGATTTTCTAAATAAAACAGCTATAAACTTTCTTGTATAAGTCTTTTTGTGGGTATGTTTTCATTTCTCCTTGATAAATACCTGGGAATAGAATTTCAGGGTCATAGGTAATTGTATATTTAACTGTAAATAAACTACAAAACAGTTCTCCAAAATTGTAGTGTTTAACACTTTCAGGAGCAATGTATGAGAGTTCCAGTTGTTCCACATCCTTGTCAACGTTTGGCATTATCAGTCTTTTTTATTTCAGCCTTTGTAATGGATGTAGAATGCCATCTCTTTGTAGTTTTAGTTTGCATTTTCCTATGATCAGTGATATTGAGCATCTTTATGTGTGCTTGTTGGCCATTTTTATATCTTTATGTGTATGACTGTGTGTGTGTGTAAAATATCTGTTCAAATTTTTTGCCCATTATTTTGTTGGATTATTTGTCTGGTTTTGGGTTTTTTTTTTTTTTTTTTGATTTGTGTAAATTCTTTATATATTCCATGTATGAGCCTGTTGTTGAACATTTGCATTGCAAATTTTTTTCCTAGTCAGTGGCTTACCTATTTATCAATGGTTAATTAATTTTTGGATGAACAGAAAAATTTAATTTTAATGAAGATCAATTTATTTATTTATTCTTTTGTGGTTGTTCGTACTTCTTCCATTCTGTTAAAGAAATTGTTGCCTACCCCAAGGTTGCAAAAATAAGATCCTATTTTTTTGTTGAATGCTCTATTCTTATAGCTTTTATGTTTAGGCCTATTCCATTTTGATTTAATTTTGTGTTTAGAATAATGAAGAGATTGAATCTTTTTCTGTATGAGAATTAAGTTTTTTTTCAACATCATTTCTTAAAATATCTGATGTTTTCCCATTGATTTTGCTAAGCATCTTTGGTGGAAATTGTTTGAAATTATATACATGAATCTCTACTGAACTCTATTCTGTTCCATCGATCTATATGTCTGTTCTTAGGCCAATACCACACTGTTCTGATTGTTGTAGCTTTCAAAAAATGTTTTATTTTATTTTATTTTATTTTAAATTGACAAAAAATTGTGTATATTTATCATATACAACATGATGCTTTGAAATATACGTACATTATAAAATGGCTAAATTGAGTTAATATACGCATTACCTCGCAAAGTTATTTTTGTGGTGAGAGCACTTAAAATCCTCTCTTAGCATTTCCAAGAATACAGTATATTGGTATTAACTGTCATCACCATGCTATACAATAGATTCTTTCTATATAACTGAAACTCTATATCCTTTGATACTGCAGCTTTTTAATAAGCCTTGAAATCAAATTGTGTAAATCCTTCAACTTTTTTCTTCTTTATCCATTTTTATTTGTCTATTCTAGGTCTGTTTATTTCTTTATTGATTTTTTTTTTCCGTTTTGTCTTTTTTCGTGTCCGGCAACGGATCGCAACCCTCAGTGTCGCGCCCGTACCGGACTGGGACCGGCAACAGGATCGCAACCCTCGGTGTTGCGCCCACACCTCGCTCAGCCCGTGAGTGGGAACCGGTCTGTATGTGGGATCCGAACCCTCGGCGGGAGCGCCGCCACGCTCCCAAGCAGCGCACTGTAGCAGTGCGCCACCGGGCCGGCCCTTCCTTATTGATTTTAAAATCAGTTTCTGTTTCTTCAAAAAGTCATACTATAATTTTGATTTTTACCCTTTGTTTTAACATGAGGCAGATTTTTGCAACATTTAAAAAATCAGTCTTTAATTTCACTTATCCAACAATATTTGTTGAGTGTTTACTCTTCCCTAGGGACGATTCTAGTCTCCTGATACAACAGTGAACAAAATAGTCAAAGACCCTCTCCTTCATAGTGAGGGAAGACAAATACACATAAATAGAAATATATTTAAGTGCTATGGACAAAAATAAAAGAAGGCAAGGTAATAGAAAGTGATTGGTAGATGCAGGGAGAGACAGACCATTTTAAATAGGAATGTCAGAGAGGATCTCTATAGTTGTGTGACATTTGAGCAGAAACATGAATAAATTAACAGGGGGAGCCCTGCAAATATCTGAAGGCACAAAATTGACTTTAGAGGGAACAGTATGTGCAAAGATCCTTAGGTAGGAGTGTACCTGTCAAACTTGAGGAGGACTGTGTGGTTGGAATGCAGTGAAGGAGGGGGAGACAGTAGGAGGTGAGGGTGCTATAGTCCATAGTATAGAATTGAGGGTGCTATAGTCCATAGTGTAGACTTGAGTGATGTAAGTTTTGATCAACGAAAGGGATGACATTAGGTTTCAAAATGATACAGCTGGTGGCTGTGTAGGAAAGCCAAGAGTGGAAGTGGGAAGATTGGTTAAGAAGATGTATTAGTCTGTTTGTGTTGCTTATAACAAAATACTTGGAACTGGGTGATTTATAAAGAAAATGACATTTATTGCTTACAGTTTCTGAGGCCAGAAATTCCAAAGTCCATCTGTTGGTGGTGACAGCAACCCAGGGGTCTCACATTGCAAGATGGTGGAAGCAGAGAGAGCAGAGAGAGAGAAAGAGAGACAGACTTCTTTAAAGCCCTCAGAACCATGCCCTTGACCAACATTTTTAATCCATTCACTACCGTGTGGTCCTACAATCCAATCACCTCTTCAAGGGGGTCTCACATTGCAAGATGGTGGAAGCAGAGAGAGCAGAGAGAGAGAGAGAGACAGACTCTTCTTTAAAGCCCTCAGAACCATGCCCTTGACCACCATTTTTAATCCATTCACTACCGTGTGGTCCTACAATCCAGTCACCTCTTCAAGGGTCCACCTTTCAATTACCATAATAGGATTTCCCACCCTCTTAACAGTCACAGTGGGGGCTAAGTTTCTAAGACATAAAACGTGGGGGATACAATTCAAACTTCAATGAGTTTTGGGGGGACATAATTCAATCCACAACAGAAGAGATTGCACTGGACCAAGCAAAATATACTGCTAACTCTTTTCATTGATTTTTAAAACTTTTTTCTTGGCACTTATCAGTTTGGTATTTTGACATCACATGCTAAGTGTGAAGTTTAATATGAACTAGACCTTTCCTTATATAATTCTGTGTTAAAAATGGAACAGTAAGTGGAGTTCTAATCTGTGGGACTTATTTATGTTGATACCGGCCATATCTAATTTTGTGCTCTTTAATGCCTTAAGCATTGCTAGTTTTTGATTGCATTTTTTTGGTTTTGAGAAATCCAAATAGAATGTCTTAAAATGTGCTCACTTGATGGTTCTCTATGCACTGTTTCTTTTACATATTAAATAAAATTGCCTGATTCTGGCCTCACTTGAAATGCTTTTGAAGATGTTAGCATAGACATTCAGTTCTATTTGAATGTTAGTCTGCAGTCTTGGAACAATATGGTGGTCAGTAATGTAATTGTAGACCATATCTTCTGTATTTTTGACAAATGATAACTTCAGGTTATGACAATGTCCTTCTCCTCCTTTTTAATTAGTATTATTACTTCTAGAAAACCTGTATTTGCATTAGGAATAATAGAGAACCCATCTATTTCCAATACTAGGTTAGTTACAGGGTGACAGTGAAACATTTTCAACCATAACAAATTTGATACTAGATTTTTAAATTAAATTGTAATGATCAATTTATTCCTTAATTTATTTAATTTAGTGACAGTTAATTAATATGTTATAGTGCTTCTAAGAAGTTCTAAGAGAGTATCAGGATAATGGATCACGACAGTATCATGGTAGCAAAATTTTCAGCTTTGGATAAATACTTTTGTTAAAAAGTTCAAAATAAAGCAAGAAATAAGATCCAAACTTGAAGAGAATATTTTTGTTTATTGTGTAATCTTTACAAATTTAGCTATTTTTAGGGCCCCAAAGCATGCATTTTTCTGGTGTAATTTTAATTATTGCTCTCCTACTTGATACATGGAGCACGAGAAAAGAGAAATGCTTCAGGATTCACAAATGAAATTAGACAATAGTATGATCCAGATGACGATGGTGCTGAAAGATTTCTGTCTACCAGAGGGAGGGAGCAGGCTCCAGGCTTGTTTCATCAGCTCACCTCTCTGGTGTGGCAAAGCCAAGTCTCCCAGCAGGAGGCCTGGACGAGAGCCTCTCATTGCACCCCCTGGGTTGGGCATTCACTCAGCCATGACCTCATCTGCAGGGCCCCTTCAGTCATCTGGCCACACTGGCTGATGTTTTAAAAATATTTTTAAATTTGGGGGCTAAGTTTATGTGCAATAATATGCAGTAAATGATCTGTCTCCTATTTCGAATTTTCTTTGTGCTACCATCCATGAAAAACATAGAATGTGGATTTTCACTGATGAAAGATCATCCCAGGCAGATGAATTTCTGTCAAGCACCTGGTAGCACTAAATTTATGTATTTAAGGGCACAGTTACTAACTAAACAAATGGGAGAAACTGGGTAAAAATATAGCTAGTGGAATATGAATATTTTGGAACACACAAAAAAATAGTGCATTTTTTATAGTTCTTTATAAAGTAAAGCATCTACAGGATATAGCTAGTGTTGTGCTTTATGTTTATTTCTTGCTTTTCTTTCTCTCACCTTATAAAACTAACATTCTAGGCCATTTAAAAAATAGCACTAGTTTTAATAAAATAGGCTCTCCTAATTCTTTCCCTATTGTAGCAGTTAATTTGGGCAATGTCTGTCTCTCACTGTTAGAATTGCTGTTCAACTAAAAATGTATTATGATCTGCTGCACACACAAAAAATTACATTATAATGAGCAAAACTAAGCTAAGCATAATTGTGCCTATACCAGCACTGTGACAAGAAGCATCTTCTGTAATGGTGGTGATTTCCATATCAGTGATAATTTTATTGTCTGATTTGTATTGTATTCTTCTTGCTGCCATATTAATACACAAAATGTGTCCATTCATTCCTAGGAGATGCAGATGCCAAAAATATCTAGTTCACTCCCTCTCCTACTCCTTGAAATATCTTAAGTAATTAGAAAGTAAAAAAGATAATAGCAGCCAAATTCCATTCCACAAAGCTGTACCTTTTTTTGTCTAAATTTCTTTAATAAGCTAATGTACTTGCTGGAGGTTTCTTCTGAGAAAATCTTAATGGCCTCACCATTTAGAGCAAAAACATCCAACCATCCTCTGCCTGTGGTCAGTGCCTGCTGGGTAATAAAGGCAAATTGTCAATGCTGGGCTGGTGATATCTCTAAGACAGATGAACTTACAACTTCTCATAAGTGCAAAGGGGAAAAAGGAAGGGAGAAGTTCCACTCCTACTCATAGGGACATCACCAAATACTCCCTTCAGCTCTTAGACTTCACAATGTATGCTCCTGGATAAAGGGGCAAGATTAAAAAATAAACAAAAAACACAGATGTCACAGAACCCACTCATCCTATAGCGGACTTCACCTGCTTTTCTGTCCCTTCTTTCCTTTTGATCTTAACACAGCAACTATTTATTGAGCATTTGCTGTGTGAGAGGCATTGTGCAAGGCACTGAGGGATTTAAAAGGGACTCAAATAGCCCCCCGTTCTTCAAGGAGCAATTTGGATAAAGAGTTGGGTACTCAAATATTCACAATAAAAAGCTCTGGAAATCACACTAGGGAAAATCTGCCTACAGTGGCATGCAGGTTATGGCAAAGTCAAAAACTCTATCAAATTTTGAAGCAAAAACTGTAGCAAGAGTCTGTAATAGAAATGTAGGTTTTAAACTAAAATACGCTATACATTTTATATCATCATACCTCCTATATTTATGGAGTCTGAAAAAGCATCTCTCTTAGATTGTGAATTCTCTTTTATCTGAATTAATGCAAACACATTTTGGCAGTTGCCAGTGATTGTTTATTTACAACCCAATTGGTTCTTAGGTTTGGGTTGCAAGTCGAACCTCCTTAAGTTTTTCAGGATTCACAGATTCTCCCCACACTTCATTTGTTCAAAGAAAAATGTCTTCCTCTGATGTCTTATACATGCCTATGGTTAAGAGAGACAAAGCCTTTGCTGAAGTTTTGCTACTTTTAGACATATATGGATTCTGGCAGCTAATTGCATCAATGCAATAAAAAGTTTCTCAACTCAAAAATTCTCTCATATCTTTTCAACCTTGATATCATTGACACATCATGGGTGTAAAGACCTTAGAAGGTTGTAAATGTCAGTTACAGTCTCTAGAATAGGGTGGATGATGACATATTTAGAATAAAAAAGATCATAAGGAGGAGAAGGCCCTAAATTGGTTGTTTATTTCCATGCAAATTTCTAATAATATCAATTGAGGTTAATTGGAGAAAGATGGATTCTGTGGGTTGGGACAGAAAAAGGAGAGCAAAGAAGCGGTTGAATGGTTTTGGCAGCAAAGTTTTGGACCTTAGGAGGAGCTCCTGGGTTTGGAATCAGAGGCTGGGTATAAGCAAACTGAGGCTGACATTAGAAGCCTGTAACTAGACTTAGGCATTGAGAACATTTCTGAGATGCACACATTCAGCTCTTCCAAAGGGTATCCAAAGCATTTCCCCTCTCAGCTTCTAAGTAAGCAGACCAGGGTGAACCCAAGGATCAGGAATTACAATTCTGAGTGATAGAAGCAGACTTTAAACATTGGTTGGAGGACTAGGCACAGAAAATTAAAATTAAAATGCTCCTTCAACTACATATTAGCTTCAACAAAGACAGGAACATTGAAGAAAGGAACTCTGGAAAGATTCCCAGGGAGAGAAAATAAACAGCAATTGACTAGACAGTTTGCAATGTACAAAACGTTTTTGATATCTTTTTTATGTTTTATATTTTTCATCTTGTTTAGGGAACATAAACACATGAAAGCTTTCAGACCTGTGTTAGGCTGAGGGGCTAAATAATGCTGACAAACCTAAGGTATAGATCAAGTGGTTTGAAAGTCCTTTTCTCTGCAGCTCTTCATCTGTCGGGACCTGACTTCTCACTCTCCATGGTCCGTTTTTATCTGCTATGAATTTCCCCTCAGCTCTGAAGAGCATAAGCCTTACTTATTGTCTTAGTCCATTTTGTGCAGCTATAACAGAATACCTGAGGCTGGGTAATTTATAAGAACAGAGGTTTATTTGGCTCACAATTCTGGTGTCTGGAAAGTTCAAGATTGTGCAGCTGCACCTGCTGAGAGCCTCATACTGCTTCAACTCATGGGAGCTCGTCTATTCCTGCCAGAGCAAACTGCCCCATGACTAAAACACCTCCCTCTAGGTCCAACCACCCAACACTGCCACACTGGGGATCAGATTTCAACAAGAATTTTGGCGGGGACAAAGCACATCCAAGCCATAGCACTTGTCCACTATGATGCTGAGGATTCGGTAGCAAGTATTTTAGAAAAAATTTAAAGAAGAGAAATTTCTGCTAAAATGATACATAGTCTTTTCCTTAGAGGTACAGTCTTTTTTTTTTTTTTTTTTTTTTTACCAGATTGTACAGGCCTTTGCTTCTGAACACTCTTGCCACCTCCATTCTTTTTTGTCCAATGGTTGCTTGTAGACCTACTTTTTTTGTATTTATGGACTGAACAGATTTTATAGCAGGTGTATAGGTAGAACTACTGATGGTACTTCTGCATAAAATATTTTTAATTATATTTTAGGCCTTTTAATGTATGTTCTGACAAGCTTTGTGTCCTGCAGAAGGAAGGAAGGAGGACGAAGCTATTAAAAATTGAATTTCCCTTGTCAGGAAACCTTTGAGAAGGCCAGTTTGAGTAGCAGCAGCAGTGGGGCAGCCAGCCTGAAAAGTGAACTTTCAGAAAGTGCAGACCTGCCCCCCGAAGGCTTCCAGGCCCCCTGTGGTAAGGATGAAGACAGGGCCTGTGATGAAGTCCTGTCAGATGATAACTTCAACCTGGAAAATATTGAGAAAGGTAATTCTAATGAAAGGGTGTCAGCACGAATGCCCTCTTGACTCCTTGCTGTCTCAAGGTTCATTTCCTTTTTTATTGTTTTTATTAATGTGCAGATATATATTCAGAGCTTGAAGATGAACTGGATATTTCAGATAACTCCAGCAGCTCTAGTTCAAGCCCTTTGAAAGAATCTACGTTCAGTAAGCTTTCTTTACCAGTTTGCCATTTGTGGGATCTCGACAGGTAGTGGTTGAGAATCATATTCAAGTAAATATCACCATATACATAACCTAGTGGTTTGCTTTGCAGGTGCACTGCTAATTAGAACAGGTGTGTCTATCTCTGAGAAAGCCCAAAGGGCAACCAGCTCTGTGGTTTTACATTTTCTCAGCTGTCAAATGAATAGTGTCATTATTTCTACCAGCAAATGCAGATTCTGTCTGGGGAGTTGAGATAACCAATTTGGAGACAGCCAAATAACTGCAGGGATAATGGAAGTGACCTTTTATGAGTCTGTTGATTATAAGGATTAGAAGCCTAAGAAGAAATTAGTCTTGGTGCAGACTAATTTTTATATAATTTTATTTACATTGATGTAAAGGAACGTATTATATTTAAAACACTAGATAAAAGAAATATTTTACTTTTTTGGAACTATGAGAAGATATGATATGTTAATTTTGACTTAAAAGATTAAAGAAAATAGTCATATGGGGGCATGGGAAAGAAAAGGAAAAGATAAATTTAGATAAAATTTAAAGATTATAAGAAAAGATAGGATCAAATGCATTCAACAAACCCAAAACTGGAGAGAAAATAATAATTTTTTAAAAGAATAAGTTGATAGAATATTAAAATATATAGATATAAATACTCTGAAATAAATTAAGTATAAATAATCCTTTCTCCTCAGTAGCAAAATACTATGAAAATTTCATAAAAGAAGGGTTAAAATAGTCTTTCTAAGGATCAAAGTAATATCCTAAGGATTTAGCTACATTCTTTCTCTTTCCAAACTTAATTGGTCCATCAAAATTGTGACTAGATGTTCCAGATTCTTCTGGGACAATCCCAATTTTCAATACTCTTATTTTTCCTATAAATTCCTAATGGCTAGATAAAATGTCTTGATTTGCAATTGGGAAAATATGAATATAAAACAGGAAAAAATATTTATTCATATAAACATGTGTAGCAAGTTCTAGAAGCAGCTTATTACTGACTGTTTGGAGATGAATTCAGTGCTGTACAGCTCTGGTAACAGTGGTGGGAAGGGTCAGTGGGGAGGCTGGAAGTTAGAAGCTAAATGCTTAAATTTGCTTGTGATAACTTGTAGCTCATTTGGCAACGGCTTTAGGATAATTAATACCGATATTTCATCGTATTTTGCTAGCTATTAATAACAGCTCTTTCTGTTTGTTTGTTTAGCACCTTTTCTTTGGNTATGTTAATTTTGACTTAAAAGATTAAAGAAAATAGTCATATGGGGGCATGGGAAAGAAAAAGAAAAGATAAATTTAGATAAAATTTAAAGATTATAAGAAAAGATAGGATCAAATACATTCAACAAACCCAAAACTGGAGAGAAAATAATAATTTTTTAAAAGAATAAGTTGATAGAATATTAAAATATATAGATATAAGTACTCTGAAATAAATTAAGTATAAATAATCCTTTCTCCTCAGTAGCAAAATACTATGAAAATCTCATAAAAGAAGGGTTAAAATAGTCTTTCTAAGGATTAAAGTAATATCCTAAGGATTTAGCTACATTCTTTGTCTTTTCCAAACTTAATTGGTCCATCAAAATTGTGACTAGAGGGCTGGCCCACTGTAGCAGTGCGCCACTTGGGAGCGCGGCGGCTCTCCCGCCGAGGATTCGGATCCCACATGCAGACCGGTTCCCGCTCACTGGCTGAGCGAGGTGCGGGCGCGACACTGAGGGTTGCGATCCGTTGCCGGACACACAAAAAAGACAAAAAGGAAAAAAAAAATTGTGACTAGAGGTTCCAGATTCTTCTGGGACAATCCCAGTTTTCAATACTCTTATTTTTCCTATAAATTCCTAATGGCTAGATAAAATGTCTTGATTTGCAATTGGGAAAATATGAATATAAAACAGGAAAAAATATTCATTCATATAAACATGTGTAGCAAGTTCTAGAAGCAGCTTATTACTGACTGTTTGGTGATGAATTCAGTGCTGTACAGCTCTGGTAACAGTGGTGGGAAGGGTCAGTGGAGAGGCTGGAAGTTAGAAGCTAAATGCTTAAATTTGCTTGTGATAACTTGTAGCTCATTTGGCAACAGCTTTAGGATAATTAACACAGATATTTCATTGTATTTTGCTAGCTATTAATAACAGCTCTTTCTGTTTGTTTGTTTAGCACCTTTTCTTTGGAAAAAGACCCTTAAACAAACCTGTCAAATAAATAGTAATTTGTAACATTATATTTTAGCTTATGCTTTCATAAACAAAGGAAATCTTTACAGCATGTGCAACTGCTCAGATCATGGAAATGCAGCATTCCTTTTTTGGTTTTAATAAAAATAAAAAGATTTGTGGAGGAGATAATGTAAAGTTATTTTTTATTTTCTTCTTTCAGGCATTTTAAAGAGAAGTTTCAGTGCTTCAGGAGGAGAAAGACAATCCCAAGCAAGGTATGTAAAATTGAGCTCCTTGAAATATTTTTAGACTTTGAAGAGCTGACTTATTCATGGCTAAATTGAAACCTAACAGCCAGAAGTTACTGTGAATGTGTGGAAATAGAGGCTGTTAGAACCCTCCCTCCCAGAACCAATTGTAGTTTACCAAGTAATATACTGGAAAGAGTACTAGGCTTGGACTTGGTTCTTAATCTAGCTCTGCCTTTTGTAGCTTTGTGACCTTCATCCAGTCAGTCTCTCTGAGCTCAAGGGTGGGTTGTGGGGCAGGGCAGTTGTGCTCCATGAGGATATCTGGGGCCCTAGTCCTTATATCTTGTTCCTCACATCCCCAGAGTGTAGATATCATCCTCATGGAAAATGTGGCCAATGTGGCTCACCAGACCACGTCCTACATCCCAGACAGCAAGAGGCATCCCTTCCTTTTAAGGATATGACCCAGATGCTGTACTCATTACTGCTGCTCACATTCCATTGGGCAGAGTTTCCTCCTACAACCACATTTAACTACAAGGGATGGATGGAATATATTTGGGGGATTCTATTTTAAAAGCCAAGAGAAATTGTTATTTTGGGACAACTAGCAGTGTCAGTGACAGTTTTCTCTTGAAGTAAGGACTGAAACAAAATGGTTGGATTTTGTCTTTTGTCCCTGAGAGCAGCTGTTGTGAGAGCACTTTCAGTGGCACTGGGAGGGCTAGGGGGTGCAGAAGCCTGATTGCAACTTAGAAGTTGCAGAGGCAGGAGCCAGGGACAGTGGAGAAAAGTGAGGAGTAGCTGGGAGAGTTAGCTGGTGGGGTATGCTTGATGGAAAAGAGCCTCCTGGAATCAGGATGACTTCAGGGCATTTGGGACTGACAAGAAACCAATGGAGAGGAGAGATTGACCAGGAGAAGGGGTATGAATGACTGGTGGACAGTTGCATAGTAGGTTGGAGCCCAAGGAATGGGCCTGGAAAAGATACAGGGGCATACCCTTCTTCTGCGTCTGGAGAAAGAGAGGTGAAGATAAAATTAAGCTAGAAAAGTAGAGAAGAGGGATATTAAGGAAGATTCTACTTGGTGGTTTCTGTTTATTAGATGATGATGTGGCAGGACACTGTTGAGAGGGCCATCTAGATATAAGGAGTGTGGTCAGCTAGGAACAAGCCATATAGACATGGGAAAGGAACTGAGCAGAGACAGCTGTCTGTAGCTTTCTTTTTTTGTTGTGTCTTTGTCTGATTTTCATATCAGGGTGATGATGCTGGCCTCATAGAACGAATTTGTGAGAATGACCTCTATTTCAATTTTTTGGAATAGTTTGAAAAGGATTGCTATTAATTCTTTTTTAAAGGTTTGGAAGAATTCAGCAGTGAAGGCATTTGGACCTGGGCTTTTCATTATTGGGAGACTGGTGATTACTGCATCAATCTTGTTGCTCGTTATTGGTCTGTTCAGGTTTTGTATTTCTTCTTGGTTTGATCTTGGTAGTTTGTGTGTGTCCAAAAATTTATCCATTTCCTCCAGGTTTTCAAATTTATTGACATATAGATATTCGTAATAGTCTGTAATGATTCTTTGTATTTCCATGGTATCAATTGTAATGTCTCCTTTTTCATTTCTGATATTTATTTGAGTCTTCTCTTTTTTTAGTTAGTCTAGTTAATAGTTTATTTAGTTTATCTTCTCAAAAAAACAGCTTTTGGTTCCATTGATGTTTTATATCTTTTTGGGGGTCTCTTTCATTTAGCTCTGCTCTGATCTTAATTATTTCTTTCCATCTACTAGTTTTGGGATTAGATTGTTCTTGTTTTGCTAGTTTGTTGATGTATAACATTAGGTTGCTTATTTGAAGTATTTTCTTTTGATGTAAACATTTATTGCAATAAACTTCCCTTTTACTATTGCTTTTGCATTAGCTCATAGGGTTTGGTAAGTTGTGCTTGTATTTTCATTTGTTTCCAGGAATTCTTTGATTTTGTGTTTTATTTTTCTTTGACTCATTGGTTGTTTAGGAGTATGTTGATTAATTTCCATGTTTAAGTACAGTTTCCAAAGTTTTGTTTGCTGTTAATTTCTAATTTTATTTCATTGCGGTCTGAAAATATACTTGATATGAGTTCAATCTTTTTAAATTTGTTGAGAATTGATTTGTGGCCTAACATGTGGTTTATCCTGGAGAATGACCAGTGTGCTGATAAGAAGACTGTATATTTTGCTTTGCTGTTAATTTCTAATTTTATTTCATTGCGGTCTGAAAATATACTTGATATGAGTTCAATCTTTTTAAATTTGTTGAGAATTGATTTGTGGCCTAACATGTGGTTTATCCTGGAGAATGACCAGTGTGCTGATAAGAAGAATGTATATTTTGCATTTGTTGAATTAAATGTTCTTAAATGTCTGTCAAGGTCTTTTGGTCTAAAGTGCTGTTTATGTCCAATATTTCTCTGTGAATTTTTCACCTAGATGATCTGTCCAGTGCTGAGTGCAGTGTGTTAAAGTCCCCAACTATTATTGTCTTGGGGTCTGTCTCTACCTTTAGATCCAATAACAGTTGCTTTATATATCTGGGTGCTCTGGTGTTGGGTGCATATATATTTATTATTGTTATATCTTCTTGTTGCATTGATCCTTTTATCATTATATAATGTCCTTCTTTGTCTCTTCTCATAGTTCTTGGTTTGAAGTCTTTTATCTGATATCAAAATGGCAACCCCTCATTTTGGTTTCTATTTGTGTGGATTATCTTTNAACATTAGGTTGCTTATTTGAAGTATTTTCTTTTGATGTAAACATTTATTGCAATAAACTTTCCTTTTACTATTGCTTTTGCATTAGCTCATAGGGTTTGGTAAGTTGTGCTTGTATTTTCATTTGTTTCCAGGAATTCTTTGACTTTGTGTTTTATTTTTCTTTGACTCATTGGTTGTTTAGGAGTATGTTGATTAATTTCCATGTTTAGGTACAGTTTCCAAAGTTTTGTTTGCTGTTAATTTCTAATTTTATTTCATTGCAGTCTGAAAATATACTTGATATGAGTTCAATCTTTTTAAATTTGTTGAGAATTGATTTGTGGCCTAACATGTGGTTTATCCTGGAGAATGACCAGTGTGCTGATAAGAAGAATGTATATTTTGCTTAAATGTCTGTCAAGTTCTTTTGGTCTAAAGTGCTATTTATGTCCAATATTTCTCTGTGAATTTTTCACCTAGATGATCTGTCCAGTGCTGAGTGCAGTGTGTTAAATTCCCCAACTATTATTGTCTTGGGGTCTGTCTCTACCTTTAGATCCAATAACAGTTGCTTTATATATCTGGGTGCTCTGGTGTTGGGTACCTATATATTTATTATTGCTATATCTTCTTGTTGCATTGATCCTTTTATCATTATATAATGTCCTTCTTTGTCTCTTCTCATAGTTCTTGGTTTGAAGTCTATTTTATCTGATATCAAAATGGCAACCCCTCATTTTGGTTTCTATTTGTGTGGATTATCTTT
>NW_007727740.1:374124-375048 GCF_000696425.1 Galeopterus variegatus | reverse complement strand
AAAAAAATATCCTATGCAAACCATAACCAAAAGACAAAAATTGTTACTGGAAACAAAAAGGACATTTTATAATGAAAAAGAGGCAATCAATAAAGAAGGTACAATAATTATAAATATTCATGCACCTAATAGCAGAGCACCTAAATTCTTAAAGCAAAAACTGACAAAGTTTATGGAAGAAATAAACAATTCACAATAACAGGTGGAGACTTTAAACCATATTTTCAATAGCATATAAAACAAGACAAAACATCAGCAAGAAAATAGAAGGCTTGAATAACATTATAAATCAACTAAATATAACAGGCATTTAAAAAATACTGTACCCAACAGCAGCAGAATATACATTTTTCTCAAGTGCACTTAGGACATTCTCCAGTATAGACCCTATGTTAAGTCATAAAATGTCTTAATAAATCTAAAAAAATTGGAATCATAAAAGTATGTTCTCTGACCACATGGAATGAAATTAAGAATTAATAACAGAATAAAATTTGGAAACTCATGAATATGTATAAATTAAACAATATGCTCTTAAAAAAACCCAATAAGTCAAAAAAAGAAATCACAAGGAAATTTAGAAACTACCTTGAGGTGAATTAAATGTAAACACAACATACCAAAACTTGTGGGATGCAGCTAAAATAGCTCTCTATTAGAAGAAAATGTATAGCTGTAAATATCTTTATTAAAAAAGAAGAGATTTTAATTTATGATTTAACCTTTCACCTTAAGAAATTAGAAAAATAAAGCAAACTAAACCCAAACTAAGAAAAAGAAAGGGAATGATAGAGATTAGACAGAAATAAATAAAATAAAAAATTAAAAAGTTAAAAAACAACAGAAAATTAATGAAACCAAAAGTTGATTCTTTAAAACATTGACAAAATTGATTAAGCTTTAGCTTCATTGATGAAAAAAAAA
>NW_007727740.1:353334-373161 GCF_000696425.1 Galeopterus variegatus | reverse complement strand
TCAAGAAGAAATGGAAAAATCTGAAGACACATAACAAGCTGAGAGATTGAATTAGTTGTTATAAAACATCCCGCAAATGGAATGGCTCCACTGATGAATTCTACCAAGCATTTAAGGAAGAATTAACACCAACTTTTCACAAACTCTTCCAAAAAATAGAATAGGAGGCAACACTTCTCAACACCTTGGCTGAGGCCAGTATTATCTGGAAACCAAAAGAAGACAAACACATCACAAGAAAAACAAATAAACAAAAACAAAAAAGAAAACAAGAAAAACCCATAAGTACCAAATTTCTTATGAATATAAGATAAAAAATCTTCAACATAGAATTTCCAAGCCAAATCCAACAGCATATGAAAAGGAGTATACAACTATGACCATGTGGGAATTATCTCAGGATTGCAATGTTTGTTTAACATTTTAAAGTCAAATGTACTATACTATATTAATAAAATACAAAGCTACATTGTCATCTCAGTAGTAGCAGAAAATGCATTTATAAATTCCAAAATCCTTTGAAAATAAATACTCTAAAAAAACTACAAATAGAAGAGAACATCCTCATTCTGACAAGAGGCTTCTGTGAAGAAATCACATTAACATCATATTAATGGTGAATGAAGACCACTTTTGCCTCTTATATTCAATATTGTACTGGAGATTTTAGCTAGGGCAATTAGGCAAGAAAAAGAAATAAAAGGCATCAGTTTTGGAAAGAAAAAAGTAAGACTATTTTCTATTCACAGATTAAATGACTTTGTATATAGAAAATTCTAAGGAATCCTCAAAAAACCTATTAGAGGTAATAAATGAGTTTACTACACCTGCAGGATACAAGATCAATGCACAAAAATTTATTGTATTTCAAAATATAAGCAATGAACAATCTGAAAAAAAAATTTATGTGCAATAGCATCACAAAGAGTAAAATACTTAGAAATAAATTTAACAAAAGTGAAAAACTTTACACTGAAAACTATAAAATGTTGTTGAAAGAAATTAAAGAAGACCTAAATAAATGGAAATACATTCCGTATTCATGGATCTGAAGTCTCAATATTGTTAAAATGACAATATTCACCAAATTGATCTACAGATTCAACTCACTCTTTACAAAAATTTCAGATGTCATTGTTGAAAGAAATTAAAGAAGACCTAAATAAATGGAAATACATTCCGTATTCATGGATCTGAAGTCTCAATATTGTTAAGATGACAATATTCACCAAATTGATCTACAGATTCAACTCACTCTTTACAAAAATTTCAGATGTATTTTATATAGAAATTAAAGATGATCCTAAAATTCAAATGGAAACGCAAGGGGCCCAGCACAGCTAACACGATCTTAAAAAAGAAAGGGTAGAAGAGACACATTTTCAGAAATAAAAAGGTACAATAATCAAGGCACTGTGGTACTGGGATGAGAAGAAACATATAAACCAATGGAAAAGAATTTAGAGTCCAGAAACAAATACTTTTGTTTGTGGTCACTGCTTTTCAATAAGAGTGACAAGACAATTTAATGGAATTCTTCCATTGAAGACAATTCAAAAGAATAGTCTTCTTAACAAATATCATTGGGACAACTAGATATACACATGCAAAAAAAAAAAAAATGAATTTGAACCATTGCCTCACACCATACATAAAATTAATCTAAAATGTTCCTGTTTTAACCTAAAATATACTTAATAATAAGGTCTATCATTAGGATGTAAATATGAAATGTTAAAACTCTTAGAAGAAAATATGGGAATAGATTTTTCTGATATTACATTAAAGCAATGGTTTCTTAGACATGACACCAAAAACAAGCAACAAAAGAAAAAATAGATAAATTATAGGTTACCAAAATTAAAACTTTAGTGCTGCTAATTATATCAGTAGGACGGTGAAAAGACAACCCATGAAATGAGAGCAAATATTTTCAAATCATAGATCTCCTAAAGAACTTGTATCCAAAATATATAATGAATTCTTACAACTCATCAATAAAAAGAAAAATTACCCAATTAAAATGTAGTCAAAGAACTTGGACAGATATTTCTCCAAAAAATATATATGAATGGCCAACAAGCACATGCATTCAAACAACGCACTGTACCCCACAAAAATAAAGCATTCAAACAACACACTGCACCCCACATAATAAATATAAATCAAATTGCAAAAAAAAAAAAGTTGTACAATGTTATTCTATGACTCAACAGGTTCACTCCTAGGTATATGCCCAAGAGAAAAGAAAACATATATCCACACAAAAACTTGTACACAAATGTTTATAGCAGCACTATTCCAAATAGCCAAGATGTGGAAACAAACCAAAGGCCACTCGGTTGATTAGCGGGTGAACAAGATGTGGTGAATTTATATAACAGAATATTATTCACCCATAAGAAATTATTGATACATGCTACAACATGGATGTACCTTAGAAACATTATTAAGGGAAAGAAGCCTGACATGAAAAGTCATACATTGTATGATTCCTTTTGTATGACATATCCAGAATAGGCAAATCAACGGAGACAGAAAGATGTTTAGTATTTGCCAGGCACTGGGGACTTGAGTAGGGACATGGTAACTGCTAACAGGTACAGAGTTTCTTTCTGGAGTAATGAAAATGTTCTTAAATTAGATAGTAATTATGGTGGCACAACTCTGTGAATATGCTAAAAAGTATTGAATCATGGACTTTCAGATGGCCAAGTAAGAAGAAAGTGCTTAGCACTGCCTGACAAATACTAAGTGCTCAGCAAAAGTTAGTCATTGTTATTATATGAATAGGAATAGACTGTTATATCATTATATCATTAAGAATGGAAGCACAAAGGAAGAAATAACTACCTTTTCTCTGGAAGAAATAATTAAGATTATTTCACTGACACTGAATGTGGGTCTCTGAGAGAGCGAAGGGTCCCCAGACCTAGTGGAACGAGAAGGAAAACATGATATGCCATGTAGGTTTTATCTGTCAGATGCTGGGCCCCTCCCTGCATTACTCAGGTAAAGAAAAAGCTATTGCTAAGCAAATAAATCACTAATGCTCCACCCCTGGTGAATGCCACATACAGCTGCACTTGTGAGAAGCAGCTTGATTACAAAGTAATGCCTTCTTTTCTGAAAATCTGCCGTTGTGACTTTCAGTCAGGGACTCATGGTGAAGGCCATTGATTTATTTCTCTTTCAAGGGCATCCATAATAGCCTGGCCCTTCAGTGAACTCTGTTTCTAGCTGTCCTGGAGGGTGACGGCATGTCTCTCTAAGGTATAAGCACAGGGCAGTTCCTCATGTGGTACACGGTCTATATTTTAAAGCAGAACAGCTCAAACATACCATCTAAATTTGGTGTACATTTCTCCAACTATTTTCAGGAGACACAGAAGTTTAATACAATTTATTTTTATTAAAAAAGGCTTTCCTTTTTATTCAGTATGATAGACAACACAGAAACTGCCATGGAAGAAACCTTCATATCTGTTGGTGGCTCCGAGAGTCCAGATGAATGTACTTAGTCAGTCCTCCTAAATTAGAGCAAAACCTGAACAACCAGGCTGAAGAGATAGGCTTTTTCTGTTGCTGTTGTTGAATAAAGAAGGTAGGGGTAGAAAGCATTGGCAGAAGAATAGAAGCTAGGCCAAACAGAAAGAGCTTCTTGAATGGCCAGGGAGGAAGGAATCTGAATGGGGAAGAAGAATTTATGCTGTTGGCAATTATCTGCATAACAATATTTCCCTTCTCACTTTCATGCAATTGCTGTCCACATGTGGACAAAGTCACACATATGAAGCACTGAGCACACCTTCCTTGAATGTTTGTGGCCGTTAATGCTACGAAGGTTAATTTTAGGTGTCAACTTGGTTAGATGAAGGAACGCCTTGAAACCTGGTAAAGCTATCTTTATAGGTGTGTCTGTGAGCGTGTTTCCAGCAGAGATTAGTATGAGAGCATCTTTACAAGAAAAAAACAAGCAACCCAATCAAAAAATGGGCAAAAGAGCTAAGTAGGCATTACTCTAAAGAAGATATGCAAATGGCCAACAGTCATATGAAAAAATGCTCAACATCACTCAGCATCCGGGAAATGCAAATCAAAACCACACTGAGATACCATCTCACCCCAGTTAGGATGGCAAAAATCCAAAAGACGCTGAAAGATAAATGCTGGCGGGGTTGCGGAGAGAGGGGAACTCTCATACATTGTTGGTGGGAATGCAAAATGGTGCAACCCCTATGGAAAATGGTTTGGAGGTTCCTCAAACAGCTGAAGATAGATTTACCATATGATCCAGCTATTCCACTACTGGGCCAAGAGCTGGAATCAACCCAAATGTCCATCATCGGATGAGTGGATACGGAAAATGTGGTATATCTACACAATGGAATACTACTCAGCTATAAAAACTAATGAGATACTGCCATTTGCAACAACGTTGTTATATCTTCTTGCCAAGAGCTGGAATCAACCCAAATGTCCATCATCGGATGAGTGGATACGGAAAATGTGGTATATCTACACAATGGAATACTACTCAGCTATAAAAACTAATGAGATACTGCCATTTGCAACAACGAAGAAGATATAACAACTATACTTCCATGAAGTTGTTACAACAAGCAAACGGAAAGGACATTCTTGGGGGGGAGGGGAGAGAGGGAGGAGGGAGGGAGGTGTCGGTGACGGGCCATAATAATCATATACAGTGTATATTGACAAAATAAAAATAAATAAATAAATAAATAAGTAAATAAATAATAATAATAAAAAAAAAAAAAAAGAGATTAGTATGAGAGTCTGAGTGGCCTGGGTGGGAAAGACCCACCCTCTGTGTCGGGGGGAACCATCCAATCGGCGAGGGGTCCGGAGAGAACAAAAGACAGAGGAAAGAGGTGAGGCTCTCTCTCGATCACTGGAGCGGGGATACACTCTTCTGTCCATGGATATCAGAGCTCGAGACTCTTCTGCTTCTGGGTTCCAGGACTTACACTAAGGACACCATCAGCTTCCCTGGTTCTGAGGCCTTTGGACTTGGACTGAGCCGCTCTACCAGCATCCAGTTTATAGACGGCCTATCGTGGGACTTTTCTTCATAGTCACATGAGCTAATTCCCCTCATAAATCCCTCTCATATAATTATAACATATCCTATTGATTCTGTCTCTCTGGAGAACCCTGACTAATACAAATGCTATTCCTGAGGAGGTCAAGAAAGTTATGGGTGGAAGCATCAGCCCCCTCAAAAAGGAAGTGCCAAAGCCTTTAGTGTGGCAGGGAAACTGGTGTTTCATAACACAGCCTATTTGTGGTCGTTTCTCTACCGCTGTGATTATTAATATGCCTGTGTTCTCTAAGGCTTAAAATTAGAAGAGCAGGCCCAAGTTTGTTTACAGTTCAGCATGTGTAGGGCCCGAACCCACAGCACGCCCGACAGGAAGTGTGCGTGTAGGTCATCGCAGCCCCGCACACCGAGAGCATCACCCGTGGCGTGTTTAGACAGGAAAGCCCAGAAAAATGAGCACACCGTCAACGTTGCCAGTAATTCAGAAACAAAGATATCTGGAAACGATAAAAACTGCGATTGATAAAAGCTTCCCTTGTTCAATTTAGGCCACACATACTCTAAATAAAATATACCACTTAGGAAATGATTTGTGTTGATAAAACTTGATGGAGCTGTTTTTCCAAATGTCTTCTCCCTGCTGGGAATTTCACACTTTGGCAGGCTCTCCTCTGGCCTCCCCAGTTGCCCGTCTCCTTCTATGACCTGACCTGGTGTTGTTTATACGGCTGTTTACACATTTCTTAACAACCTTTGCAAAGGGTCTTTAATGACTTTCGCTCCTGGCAGTGCTTAGCTTGAGGCAGAGCTCCAAAGCCTGCCAGTGTTGTTGTGTTTATTCGCATGGTGCCCAACCAGCTTCTCCTAAACTCCTCACAGAGGGGCCTGGAAAGCATGTTGCAGGTTAGATAGCTGTAGATGAATTTTGAGACTCGGACTGTTCTTGTTGGAGATGAAGTATGGTAAGGCCATTTAAACAATTAGAAACTGTCATCATGTTTCAAGGGGGCCGGCTCCCTTAGAGACCTGAACATTAATTTTGAGTCTGCTTGAAGAAGTAGCGTGGAGAGTCCCAGCTCCGGTACTCATCAGTTGTGTGATGGAGGATAAATCCACTATCTTTCCTGGGCCTTGATCCCCTCATCTGCTAAATGAATTAGACTACTGCCAAGGGCCCAGCCAACCAGAAAAGGCTGAGCTCAGTGATTCCTATCTAGTCTAGGAATCTTGTCTAGTTACTTTGTCTAGTGATACCATGTCTAGTGACCCTAGACAAGTGGCTCATATTGGCTATAGATTAGGAAAGATGGAAAATTTCCTCTTGCACAAGTCTTGAAGAATAACTAATCTGATGGGAATAGCATTCAACTCTTAGCTTGAATGATATTCTATTTTAAATTTATTTTTGTTTTTTATTTTTTGCAGCTAGCTGGTACAAGGTTTGAACCTTGGACCTTGGTGTTATCAGCACATGCTCTAACCAACTGAGCTAACCAGCCAGCCACTAGATTGATATTCTAGAGTATGAAGAGGATTAATTGACTGTATTTTGGGGGTCATGAAGATTCATGTAAGATCTAGATTATCTAGAGTGACATTTTAACCTGGGCATTGACAGTTCTTCCTTTCTGCTTTGCACAGACTTAAAGTAGTAGAGAAGCCAGGAACCCATCATGAAATGCATGGGGCAGAGTCAGGAAAAGCCAGGAGCATCTGAGTGGGCAGAGCAAGAAAGGGAAGAAGAGGAACCAGTAAGTGACGGCCTGGCTTCCACGTGCCCATGAGAGAGCAGTGCCCTACGTTCTGACATTCACACAGGATGAACAGGGCACTGCTGAGATCAGCCACATTCACACTGGAGAAGTTCTGATACCAAAGGACACACTGCTCATAAAAATAGAAATATAGATATCAAAAAGGGGACCATTTGGCATTAAAGCAGTGTCAAAGCATTCTCATTTTGAAGTAATGAGATGTCCAAATGACATGACATTTCAAAATATGGTCATTGGTTATTGTGATGAATAGATTTACACATCTGAAAGATTCAGAACTGTTCTAAATACATGGAAAGTATGTCCAAAATAAATAAATAAATAAATAAAATAACGCACATGTGGAGATCTCTCCATTCCACATTTCCATTACTAGAGACATATCCCCTCTGACATTCTCTTTCTAAAATTTTCATGATCTCATGCTATATTGCCTTGGTCTAAGTTTCTACATGTGGAGATCTCTCCATTCCACATTTCCATTACTAGAGACATATCCTCTCTGACATTCTCTTTCTAAAATTTTCATGATCTCATGCTATATTGCCTTGGTCTAAGTTTCTTAAAATGATAATTTGAAGGGTGCTAGTGATATCCCTTTCTCATGGACTTCCATTTCAGTTCTCAGCACATGTTTATTAGACATCTACTGTTGTATCAGGCCTGGGGATAACAAAATGAGGAAGGCATGCCTATTGTATATTTCTGCCTCAAAAAGCTTAAATTCTAGAGACAGGGAATGATGGATAATTTTGCAATGCATCAGAAACTACAACAGAAGAGAATAAATGCATCCATGAGTTTTTTCCCTTGACGAATCTCTTTTTTACATCACATGGGAAGCACATGCTCACAGCAATTTGAACGCTTTCTCATTACATATGCCTGGGCTCTTGGTCCACCTTGGAAGAAAGTAGCTTCCTTTAAAAGACTTTTTGGCTGATGTTCTTTACAGCACTACCCAAGTAGATGATCTTTCCTGTACTGGCATCTCTCTGTTCCTTGAACTCCTTTCTTCTAGTGATCTTGTCTCTAACTTACTTTACTGTTTAGGTCATTACCTGTCTTGCAATTACCAAAAACTATAAGCCCTTTATAACTTCTCTCCAAAAGGATTTATCATTGCTGTGGACCAGTGACTGCTGTGTATATTCCAGGTTTCCCCTCCCTTTTTGAACTGGGAGTTTTGTTGCAGGTCAATTGTCTTTGCTTTACCATTATATATTGAAGGTGTGTTTGTGGCTGGGTGGGATGGTGGTGGAAGATACCGTTTCTTTTTGTTCAAAGGTATATGATCCACAAAGGGCCACATTCAGACCTAATCGAGAGAACTGCACAGTGTACTCTAGGAGTGGGAGAAAAAGTAAAATGTATATATATTTTTAACTTTGTTAATACAGTAAGTTAGAAAGAAATGAGTCAGGGGCCCAAGAAGCCAGCCCCAGTCAAAATATTTATCAGGCTACACTCTAATTGTCTACACCCTCGGTTGCTTCTACTACTAAACTAGGAGCCACTTGAGGGCAAAGGCAGTGTAAGTTAGGAAAAAAATAAACCAGGAAAAGGGGATTAAGTATAGGGAAATGGAAATGTTGGGTGGCTGAAGAAGGCTTCACTGAAGTCAGGTGAAAAACATGAGAGAAAATACTGATACAGAAGGATAATTGATGAGATCTAACATTTGACATATAGAAGTTTCAGCAGAATATTGATAAAATGGAGAGGAAAAGTTTGAAGTCATTTTCTTCATCTGTTTTCCAGGACCTTTACATTTTAAAGGAAAAGAAAAATCTAATTTCTACATAACAACTATCTCAAAGTTTCTCTTTCTCCCAGTCTATTCACTTTCACTCAAATGTGAAAGCTTTTACATTCTTCTTAAATTTCAACTTCCCTAGAAAATGATGAATGCCTTATCAGTCAACAAAAAGTCAGGACCTAGATACAGGGACCATCCCACTGACCCAGGGAGGAAGGTCCAGTGAAGCTTTTATCTCTAAGTTGGAGTTACTCCCTCTCTAGGACAATTATTTGTGGACCTATATTTCATAACCATCATCAGCAAAAGGAGTGAACTTTTAAAAGAATTATGTCTGAGACATAATTAAAGATTGAAGGTCTCAGTGTGTGTCTCTCTGCACTTACTGAGTCAGTAGCAATTTGTAAGATCAAAATCACCTCCCTAGTTCCTTAATTCTGAGTGTGTGAAATCATATGACAGCTATTTACTATGGACCATGGTTATAAAATAATCAAATTTCAGTTACATAATTAAAAGGACACTCAGTGCAGAAAATTTCCATACACCTATTTCATTGAAAGCACTATCACCCCTGTGCAATGGGAAGAATTTGGATTAGGGTAAATAAGCCTGGCTTATTCTGCTCCTGTCTTCTGGATAGATCATGGAAAACTTGTTTTCTTTTCCCCATCTTTAAAATAATAATACGGATTATAAATAAAATGAGATTGCAAACATAAAATTACTTTGAAAAGTAGAAAGCACCATTCTAAGTTTAATTGCTTCTGTTAATTAGTGATAATTATTATTAATGAACTAATTCGTATGTGCGAGCCTTTTGTGAACATGCATCATTCTCACTCAACCCCTCAGCAGCTCTAAGAGGCAGGCTTCATGGTTTTGTGCATTTACAGACCAGGTGACTGAGGATTGGCCAGTGTCAGGAATGTGCTCAAGGTCTCAGGAGGTCTCAGTGGGCTGGCGCCATGATGTCTGATTCCAAAGTTCCCACTCTTATCCCCTTGCTATCAGGGTTTACAGGAGATTCAAGGCACGTCTCCTTTATTCTCTTTTCCAATCTTCTTTGTTACTAGTTGTATATTTTCATTGTTAGTATATTAATGTATTTCTCATCGAGATTTATTGTGCTAAGTAGCAGTGATACAGAGACACTGCCTTTGCCCTCAAGTGGCTCCTAGTTTAGTAGTAGAAGCAACCGAGGGTGTGGACAATTAGAGTGTAGCCTGATAAATATTTTGACTGGGGCTGGCTTCTTGGGCCCCTGACTCACGCAGTCTTACTGGATGCTGCACTTGGACAGGCCCTATGTTTGGTGTAATGCTCTGCTGCTGCCATTTTGAAATTCTTGATAATATCGAATAAAAAGACCCATCTTTTTATTTTGACCTGGGACCCACAAATTATGCAGCAGGTCCTGATTTTGACAGAAATGCAAGTGGTTTACCATAGGGGCAGAGCAACGGGAGGGTTAGAAAAAGTGTGTTAGAAGAAGTTCTGTCTGAGTTTAATCTTGAAGCATAAGGAGGAGGAGGATTCTGTGGCCCAGAGCAATAGTCAGCCATTGACTCATAAATGAGTGGGTGGGGCTGTGTCTCAATAAAACTTTATTTACAAAAGCAAGGAATGGGTCAGAATTGTCCTGAGGGCCATATTTTGACAATCTCTGTTTCAGAGTAGTGATTCCTAAACTCATCTGCATATTAAAATCACATGGGGAGCTTCTGAAACATCCAAAGCTCAGACCACACTCCAGATCATTTAAGCCACAAACTCTGGGGGGGAGGGGGAAGGGACGTAGGTATCAGGTGACTCTAATGTGCAAGGAGGGTTGGAAATCACTGCTGTTGAGGCTTGTCTCGGTTTGTCATTATGCACTCTTTAGCGTGACTAGTTTTAGTGTGCCTCTCCCTCACCCTCACCCAACCATAAGCCCATGAGAACAGCTTTCACTTTGGGTTACATCCTCAGTGCCTAACCAGTGCCTGGCTCATGGCTTGCTTGACACATACTTGTTAAATAAGCAAATAAATAATAAAAGTTGGTTGAATGAACTTGTTGAATCTCCCATGACCCCCAAATCTTTAAGAATTTTCTATGTCTTCCATGCTTCTATTCATGAATTCCTCTTTCCCCACTTTCCCAGGATCCAGTCCTCCCTCCCATAGGTTCATCTCTGACTTCTCCTTCTTGTTTTCACACCAAATTCAATTAATTACTAAATTTTATTAATCTACCTCTAACACATCAGTCACGGCTACTTTCCATTTCACCTGGGTTTGCCTTAGTTCTCGTCTTCTACAATTTTCTCCTGGACTCTTAAGAGCAGAAATCTAACTGCTGTCTCCGCTTCCTGTCCTCTCTCTCCCTCTGTCTCTCTCATCTATCCTGGGGCAGAATGACTTGGGCTTTAGTGCTAGAGAAACATGAATTTGGATTCTGGTCTCGTCTTCTACAATTTTCTCCTGGACTCTTAAGAGCAGAAATCTAACTGCTGTCTCCGCTTCCTGTCCTCTCTCTCCCTCTGTCTCTCTCGTCTATCCTGGGGCAGAATGACTTGGGCTTTAGTGCTAGAGAAACATGAATTTGGATTCTGGTCCAGCCAGCAGGACATTCTTGGGTAATTCTCAGCCTCCCTGAGCCTCAGTTTCCTTATCTGAATCCTCCAGTTAAAACATTTTGTGAAGGTTTGGCATACTGTACGGAAAATGCCTAACATTCTGCATTCCACAAAGTAGCACCAACCATGGTGGCCACTGTTTCATCTGTGCTCTTCATCTCAATTGGCTTCCCTATGACACCCTGTCCCCCCACTTGAATGTAGGCTTCATGGGGGCAGGAAATAGTGTCTGCTTTTCTCGCTCCTGTGTCCCCAGGTTACTGTTAAAACCCCCATAGCTTGGCACTTGTGAACCTGTCTGATTTGATTCCAGCCTACTTTTCTTCATGGATTTCCCACACACTCTATTCAGAGCCTGTGTTCTAGTCAAACTGAATGACTTGTTCTCGCCTCATACTTCCTCTCCTGTCTTTCAGTGCCTTTACTGTTTGTCCCATCAGGCTTCACTGGACTTAGATTCTTTTTGGTTGAAATTGTGTTCATCTTTTCAAGTCCACCTCACCAGCTACTGTGTTCACCAATTTTTTCTGATTGCCCCATACACTCTTCTGATGTTATTGCTGATAACCCCTTTTTCATGGCATTATATGTTTTCTGCCAGCATTACTGGTTCCACATATTATCTTATGACTTCTGGGGATAGAAAGAATGTCTAATTAAATTTTGTGTGTCCTTGGTACATGTCCTTCATACACTCTTCTGATGTTATTGCTGATAACCCCTTTTTCATGGCATTATATGTTTTCTGCCAGCATTACTGGTTCCACATATTATCATATGACTTCTGGGGATAGAAAGAATGTCTAATTAAATTTTGTGTGTCCTTGGTACATGTCCTGGACCATAGAGCTCATGCAATAAACCTTTGAATACTTTTCTGAGTGAATGAATGCACCCTAGTTCCCCTACTCTGGGCCAAGGGATTACCTTAAAAGGAAGAATCCTGGCAAGAAACTATATGCCAGTTTGGGGGTGACCCAAAGTTGTAGTTCTAAAGTTGAAACTGGATTCCTCAAGTGCCAGTGGCAAAGACAAACTGTGTGGAGAACAAATGCACCTTGTTTGTAAACAGAGTTTGCAAAGATAAACTTGTTCATCTCCCATATGTGTTTTCCAGCTGGAGCTCATAAGCAATCTCCCCAGGGTTTAGTCTTCAGTGTGCTGGTACTGGGGAGTCCCCCCTGCAGATTAAGCCTTGCTGCGTTAATGCTTAACATACCTCTCAATTAGGTTACAATGTGAAGGCTCCAGATGCTGCCAGGAGGTGGTTTGCCTGTAAAAGTTGTAACCACAAGGATCCTTCTATGCACCCATTCCATTTTTTGCCTTCTTCAGAACGTTACTGAAGACTCTTCTCAATGTAACTGTAATGGTGGTCAGCAGATTCCTTATTCTGTCTCAGTTCTGCACACTATTAGTTAAAATAAGTTGAACTAAACAGATTCTGTGGCCCAGAGCAATAGCAGTTGGCCAATAGTCAAAAATTAGCAACATTTGACTGAGACCAAACTTTAGCAGGTCTTCTTGTCACCCTCTGGGGATTAAGACCTATCTGATTAAGGATTGATATCCAAAATACGCAAGGAACTCTTAAAACTAAACAATAAGAAAACAAACAACCCAATTAAAAAATGGGCCAAAGACCTTAATAGACACCTTACCAAAGAGGATATACAGATGGAAGATAAGCACATGAAAAGATGCTCCTCATCATATGTCATCAGGCAAATGCAAATCAGAACAAGAGAGAGACACCATTACACACCTATTCACATGGCCAAATGCAGAACACTGACAACACCTGACTCTGGTGAGGAAGAGTAACTCTCATTCATTGCTGATGGGAAGGCAAAATGGTACAGCTGCTTTGGAGGACAGTTTGGCATTTTCTTACAAATCTAAACATACTCTTACCATATGATCCAGAAATTGTGCTGTTAAGCTGGAAAGTGGATGTTCCCTATGATATATTTGAAATACTGAGTTACTGGGCAGCACCCAGAGCAGAGAAAGAGCCTTCTTGGAAGCTGGCTATCGAAATAGCTTTTGTATAACCAAAGGCAATCAGCAGTCCTGGTTTGCCTATGACTGAAGGGTTTCCAAGGATGTGGGAAACTCAGTCGTAGAAGTAGCAAAGACCCAGGAAAACCAGAAAGAGTTGGTCACCAAAAGAATAACTGGCAGCTTGACAAAGTTAGATAGGAGAGCTCTTTCTCAGGCATTAAGATTGTGCCAGAATGTTTGATTGCACACTACATATCAATACCACATAGGTTTTCTTAGGCATATTTATATGTCTGTGTCTCATCTTCATCTATTTTACACTTATATCAACACATTGCTATGAGATTGAAGCATATGACAAATTTGCAAGGTAGGGATTAATTGTACTCATTTGTAGATGAGTAAAACGAGGTGCAAAGAGATTACACAATGTGCTCAAGACTACACAGCTCTCTTTGAACAGCATCAACTCACTTCATTTTATGCACTTTCCCTTCACCAGCCCAATTGTCTTTCTAAGCATATGCTGGCATTAAGAGTGACCTTGATCTCCATGCATTTAATTAAATATAGTTGTTTCTCTATACTTCATTGTGAAAAATTTCAAACAAATAGAAAATTTTTAAAAATTCTATAGTAAACTTTTATATTTCCATGGCCTAAATTTTATTATTGCTAACATTTTTCCATATGTGCTTTATCACATATTTAACAATCAAGCCATCTTATTTTTTTGATTCATTTCAAAATGAGTTGCAGAGTCTAAGGCCTGGGAGTGAAGCACCCACAGCCCAGCAGGTGCCATAGTAAGCTGAGACCTGCATCGCACTAGAGCTCAGCCAAAGGCCCCAGGGGGAAGGGAAGCCCACACAGCCTAGCAGGTGCCAAAGTGAGCTGAGACTTGCACAGCACCAGGGGCTTAGTTTATGGCCATAGAAAGCTGGAACAGGAGCCAAGGTGGTATAATATAGACACCACCACAGCTTCTGTCACCATCACAGTAGCAGCCAGGGCCACTCTACAGGCAACATGCCACTCACTTGACTGCACTGATATAAGAAGACTCACCAGTAGAGCCTGCAAGTAGAGGAGGAAATCTTCATCCTCATATCCAACCCCAGAGTAACAGAAGAAGCAAGTCCTCTACCAGATGACCAAAAAAAAAAAAAAAAAAAAAAAAAAAAAAAAAAAAAACAAATGAAAAAACCAAAAAATAAAAAAAAAAAAAAAAAAAAAAATGAAAAAATACTAAAAATAAAAAAAAAAAAAAAAAAAAAAATGAAAAAATACTAAAAATAAAAAAAAAAAAAAAAAAAAAAATGAAAAAATACTAAAAATAAAAAAAAAAAAAAAAAAAAAAACAATGAAAGAATACTAGAACTATAAACAAACAAGAAGATATGACACCACCAAGGGAAAACAGTAATGCTCAAATTCCAGACCCCATAGAACAGGGAATACTTGAAATGTCTGAAAAGGAATTCCAAGTAATGATCTTTAGAAAGCTCAAAGAAATAAAAGAAGACTCAATTACAGAACACAAGGAAATAAGAAAAAATATCCAGAATACAAAAGAGGAAATGTACAAAGAGATTAGTACCTTAAAAAAAGAATGTAGCAGACCTCCTAGAAATGAAAGATTCACTCAATGAAATAAAAAAGCACAACAGAGAGTTTGCACAGCAGACTAAAGTAAGCAGAAGAAAGAATTTCAAATCTCAAAGAACATATTTTTGAAATAACCCAGGCAGACGAGAAAAGGAAAAAAAGAATTAAAAATAATGAAGAAAATCTAAGAGAGATAGCAGACAACCTCAAGCACTCTAACATCCGAATTGTGGGTGTTCCAGAAGGGGAGGAGAAAAGAAAAGGTATGGAAAACCTATTCAAGGAAATAATAACAGAAAACTTCCCAGGTGTAGGGAGAGATGAGGACCTTCAGATCCAGTAAGCTCAAAAGTCTCCAAACAGATTCAATCCAAAAAGATCCTCTTCAAAACACATTATAGTCAAATTTGCAAAGCTCAAAGACAAAGAGAGAATTCTAAGAGCAGCAAGAGAAAAGTGTCAAGTCACCTATGAGGGAAACCCCATCAGACTAACACAGACTTCTCAACTGAAACCCTATAGGCCAGAAGAAAGTGGAATGATATATTCAAAACACTGAAAGAAAAAAATTGCCAGCCAAGAATTCCTTACCCAGCAAGGCTCTCCTTCAGAAATGAGGGGGACATAGTGTATTTCCCAGACAAACAAAAATTGTGGGAGTTCACCACCACATGACCAGCCCTGCAAGAAATTCTCAGGGGAGTCCTGCATCTGGAATCTGAATAATGAATGTCACTACCACGGATACACAAGAAAGAGCAAAACTTGCCATTAAAACAAAAATGCCAGTAGAAAGAGTAAGAAGCTAAATCATGCCACCTCAAATTTTCAGCTAACATTGAAGAAGAAAAATAAAAGGGGAAGTAATGATCAAAATATATTTAAAACATCTAAACAAAAAGCAATTAAATGACAGGAATTAAACAATACCTATCAATAACTACCCTAAATGTGAATGGATTAAACTCCCAATTCAAAAGGCACAGATTGACTGACTGGATAAAAAGCTAGATCCAAATATATGCTGTCTTCGAGAGACCCATCTCACCTATAGAGACACACAAACTAAAAGTGAAGGGATGGAAAAAGATATACCATGCAAATGGAAACCAAAAACGAGCAGGAGTAGGTATTCTTATATCAGACAAAATAGACTTTAAACCAAAAAACATAAAAAGAGACAAAGAAGGCCACTATATAATGATAAATGGATCTATCCAGCTAGAAGACATAACAATCATAAACATGTATGCACCCAATACTGGAACACCCAGATATATAAAGCAAAAACTCTTAGACCTAAAGAAAGAAATAGGCCCTAATATATTAATAGTGGGTGACTGAACATCCCTCTCTCAGTATGGGACAGATCTTCCAGGCAACAAATCAACAAAGAGACACAGTATTTAAACTATACCTTAGACCAACTGGACCTGGCAGATATATTCAGAACATTTCACACAACAACTGAAGAATATACTTTCTCCTCATCAGCACATGGAACATTTTCCAGGATAGACCATGTATTAGGTCACAAGTCTAGTGTAAGCAAATTTTAAAAAATTGAAATCACTCCAAGTATTTTTTCAGAACACAGTGAACTAAAACTGGAAATCAATAACAAACAAAACCCTGGAAACTATACAAATACATGGAAACTAAACAATAGGCTCTTGAATGGCAGACAGGTCCAAGAAGAAATTAAACAGGAAGTCAAAAAATTTCTTGAAACTAATGAAAATAAAGATATATCAAATCCAAAACCTGTGGGATACTGCAAAAGCAGTACTAAGAGGCAAATTTTTTACAGTAAACATTTACATCAAAAAAATGGTAAGATTTCAAATAAATGAACTAATACTATGCCTCAAAGAACTTGAAAAACAACCATCCAATCTTAAAGGAAGTAGACAGAAAGAAACATTTATGATCAGAGCAGAACTAATTAAAATAGAGACCCAAAAAATGATAGAAAAGATCAACAACAACAACAAAATAGGCTTTATGAGAAGATAAATAAAATAGACAAACCATTAGCTAGGTTAAAAAAAAAAAAAAAAAAAAAAGAGAGAGAAAAGACCCAAATAACAAAAATCAGAAATGAAAAGGGAGACATTACAACTGATACGACAGAAATACAAAGAATCATTAGAGACTATTATAAACAACTGTATGACAACAAGTATGAAAACCTGTAAGATATAGATAAGTTTCTGGACATATACAAACTACCCAGACTGAACTACGAAGAGACAGAAAACCTGAACAGACCAATAACAAGCAACAAGATTGAAGTGGTAATCAGCAATCTTCCAATAAAAAAAAAAGCCCAGGTCTAGATAGCTTTACAGCTGAATTCTGCCAAACCTTGAAAGAGGAATTAATACCAATTCTCCTCATACTATTCCAAAAAGTTGAAACAGAAGTCATTCTCCCAAACTCGTTCTATGAGGCCAACATAACTCTGATACCAAAACCAGATAAAGACACAACAAAAAAAGAAAATTACAGGCCAATAACTTTGATGAATATAGATGCAAAAATCCTCAGCAGAATATTAGCAATCTGTATTCTGATACACATCAAAAAAATTATACACTATCATCAAGTGGGATTCATCCCAGGGATGCAAGGATTGTTCAACATACAAAAGTCAATAAATGTGATACATCACATCAATAACTCAAGGACAAAAACCATATGATTATCTCAATAGATGCTGAAAAAGCATTTGACAAAATTCAACAATGCTTCATGATAAAGACTCTCAACAAATTAGGTATAGAAGGAAAATATCTCAACACAATAAAAGCCATCTGTGACAAGTCCACGACCAGTATCATTCTGAATGAAGGAAAACTGAAGGCTTTTCCCTTAAGAACAGGAACAAGACAAGGATGCCCAGTCTTACCACTTCTATTTAACATAGTACTGTTGGTACTAGCCAGAGCAATCAGGCAAGGGAAAGAAATAAAGGGCATCCAGATTGGAAAAGATGAAGTCAAACTGTCCCTATTTGCAGATGACATGATACTATATATAGAAAAACCTAGAGACTCTATCAGAGAACTCCTAGAGCTGGCTAATAATTTCAGTAACATTGCAGGATAAAAAATAAGTGCCCCCAAATCAGTTGCACTTATAGTCCCCAATAATGAGCTAACAGACAGAGAAATCAAGAAAGTAAGCCCGTTTACAACAGTCACACACAAAAATAAAATACCTAGGAATCACTTTAACAAAGGAGGTGAAAGATCTCTACAATAAGAACTACAAACCACTATTGAAAGAAATTAAAGGAGACACAAAAAGATGGAAAGACCTTTCATGCTCTTGGATTGGAAGAATTAACATTGTGAAAATGTCTATACTACCCAAAGCAATCTACAGATTCAATGCAATCCCCATCAAAATACCAATGACATTCTTCACAGAAGTGGAAAAAACAATCTCAACATTGATATGGAAAAACAATAGATCCCAAATAGCCAAAGGAATTCTGAGCAAAAAAAATAAAGCCAGAGGCATAACACTACCTTATTTCACGTTATACTACAAAACCATAGTAACCCAAACAGCATGGTACCAGCATAAAAATAGACATTTAGACCAGTGGAGCAGAATAGAGAAATCAGAAATCACCCCTCAGGCTAACAGCCATCTGATATTTGACAAAGGGAACAAAAGCATACTTTGGGGAAAAAACTGCCTCTTCAATAAGTGGTGCTGGGAAAATTGGGTATCCATATGCAGAAGAGTGAAACTAGACATGCACTTCTCACCATATACTAAAATCAACTCAAAATGGATTAAAGACTTAAGTATAAGACCTGAAACTGTAAAACTACTAAGGGAAAATACAGGAGAAACACTTCAGGAACTAGGTCTGGGCACAGACTTTATGAACATGAACCTGAAAGCACAAGGAACAAAAGAAAAAATAAACAAACGAGACTATATCAAATGAAAAAGCTTGTGCACAGCAAAGGAAACAATCAACAGAGTGAAATGACAACCTTACAGAGTGGAAGAAAATTTTTGCTAACTATGCATCTGACAAGGGATTAATATCTATAATATACAAGGAACTCAAGCAATTACACAGTAAAAAACCCAAATAACCCAATTAAGAAATGGGTAAAGGGACTGAATAGATATTTTTCAAAGGAAGACATACAAATGGCCAAGCAGGTACATGAATAAAATGCTGAACATCACTAGTCATCAGGGAAATGCAAATTAAAACCACATTGAGATATCATCTCACCCCAGTTAGACTGGCTATAATCAAAAAGACAGAGAATAGCAAATGCTGGCGAGGATGTGGAGAGAAGGGAACACTCCTACACTGTTGGTGGGACTGTAAATTAGTACAACCACTATGGAAAACAGTATGGAGGTTTCTGAAACAACTACACATAGATCTTCCATACAATCCAGCAATACCACCGCTGGGTATATACCCAAAGGAATGGAAATCATCATGTCAAAGGGATCCCTGCACTCCCATGTTCATCACAGCTCAGTTCACAATAGCCAAGATATGGAACCAACCTAAATGTCCATCAATGGATGATTAGATAAGGAAAATGTGGTATATATACACCACGGAATACTACTCTGCCATAAAAAAGAATGAAATTCTCCCATTTGCAACAAAATGGATGAGCTTGGAGAAACTTATGCTGAGTGGAACAAGCAAAGCACAGAGGATAAATGCCACATGTACTGTCTCATAAGTGGGAGCTAAGAGAGAATGAAAGACGGAAAGAAAGACCACAGTGGTGCATTGGATTTGCAGAGGGAGAGAACATACCTAGGGATACAAAGTGGAGTGGGGAAAGAGGGATGGGGAGGGAGGGAGGTGATAATTGAGGGGGGGACATGGGATATAATCACAATTTGTGGTAATGGACATGCTGCCAGTACGGATCCGGCCATCACATCTTAGGCATGAGTGGTGACAATTTGCTTTGTACCCCATGAATATTCATAA
>NW_007727740.1:346868-352334 GCF_000696425.1 Galeopterus variegatus | reverse complement strand
AAAAATCAGAAATGAAAAGGGAGACATTACAACTGATACGACAGAAATACAAAGAATCATTAGAGACTATTATAAACAACTGTATGACAACAAGTATGAAAACCTGTAAGATATAGATAAGTTTCTGGACATATACAAACTACCCAGACTGAACTACGAAGAGACAGAAAACCTGAACAGACCAATAACAAGCAACAAGATTGAAGTGGTAATCAGCAATCTTCCAATAAAAAAAAAAGCCCAGGTCTAGATAGCTTTACAGCTGAATTCTGCCAAACCTTGAAAGAGGAATTAATACCAATTCTCCTCATACTATTCCAAAAAGTTGAAACAGAAGTCATTCTCCCAAACTCGTTCTATGAGGCCAACATAACTCTGATACCAAAACCAGATAAAGACACAACAAAAAAAGAAAATTACAGGCCAATAACTTTGATGAATATAGATGCAAAAATCCTCAGCAGAATATTAGCAATCTGTATTCTGATACACATCAAAAAAATTATACACTATCATCAAGTGGGATTCATCCCAGGGATGCAAGGATTGTTCAACATACAAAAGTCAATAAATGTGATACATCACATCAATAACTCAAGGACAAAAACCATATGATTATCTCAATAGATGCTGAAAAAGCATTTGACAAAATTCAACAATGCTTCATGATAAAGACTCTCAACAAATTAGGTATAGAAGGAAAATATCTCAACACAATAAAAGCCATCTGTGACAAGTCCACGACCAGTATCATTCTGAATGAAGGAAAACTGAAGGCTTTTCCCTTAAGAACAGGAACAAGACAAGGATGCCCAGTCTTACCACTTCTATTTAACATAGTACTGTTGGTACTAGCCAGAGCAATCAGGCAAGGGAAAGAAATAAAGGGCATCCAGATTGGAAAAGATGAAGTCAAACTGTCCCTATTTGCAGATGACATGATACTATATATAGAAAAACCTAGAGACTCTATCAGAGAACTCCTAGAGCTGGCTAATAATTTCAGTAACATTGCAGGATAAAAAATAAGTGCCCCCAAATCAGTTGCACTTATAGTCCCCAATAATGAGCTAACAGACAGAGAAATCAAGAAAGTAAGCCCGTTTACAACAGTCACACACAAAAATAAAATACCTAGGAATCACTTTAACAAAGGAGGTGAAAGATCTCTACAATAAGAACTACAAACCACTATTGAAAGAAATTAAAGGAGACACAAAAAGATGGAAAGACCTTTCATGCTCTTGGATTGGAAGAATTAACATTGTGAAAATGTCTATACTACCCAAAGCAATCTACAGATTCAATGCAGTCCCCATCAAAATACCAATGACATTCTTCACAGAAGTGGAAAAAACAATCTCAACATTGATATGGAAAAACAATAGATCCCAAATAGCCAAAGGAATTCTGAGCAAAAAAAATAAAGCCAGAGGCATAACACTACCTTATTTCACGTTATACTACAAAACCATAGTAACCCAAACAGCATGGTACCAGCATAAAAATAGACATTTAGACCAGTGGAGCAGAATAGAGAAATCAGAAATCACCCCTCAGGCTAACAGCCATCTGATATTTGACAAAGGGAACAAAAGCATACTTTGGGGAAAAAACTGCCTCTTCAATAAGTGGTGCTGGGAAAATTGGGTATCCATATGCAGAAGAGTGAAACTAGACATGCACTTCTCACCATATACTAAAATCAACTCAAAATGGATTAAAGACTTGAGTATAAGACCTGAAACTGTAAAACTACTAAGAGAAAATACAGGAGAAACACTTCAGGAACTAGGTCTGGGCACAGACTTTATGAACATGAACCTGAAAGCACAAGGAACAAAAGAAAAAATAAACAAACGAGACTATATCAAATGAAAAAGCTTGTGCACAGCAAAGGAAACAATCAACAGAGTGAAATGACAACCTTACAGAGTGGAAGAAAATTTTTGCTAACTATGCATCTGACAAGGGATTAATATCTATAATATACAAGGAACTCAAGCAATTACACAGTAAAAAACCCAAATAACCCAATTAAGAAATGGGTAAAGGGACTGAATAGATATTTTTCAAAGGAAGACATACAAATGGCCAAGCAGGTACATGAATAAAATGCTGAACATCACTAGTCATCAGGGAAATGCAAATTAAAACCACATTGAGATATCATCTCACCCCAGTTAGACTGGCTATAATCAAAAAGACAGAGAATAGCAAATGCTGGCGAGGATGTGGAGAGAAGGGAACACTCCTACACTGTTGGTGGGACTGTAAATTAGTACAGCCACTATGGAAAACAGTATGGAGGTTTCTGAAACAACTACACATAGATCTTCCATACAATCCAGCAATACCACCGCTGGGTATATACCCAAAGGAATGGAAATCATCATGTCAAAGGGATCCCTGCACTCCCATGTTCATCACAGCTCAGTTCACAATAGCCAAGATATGGAACCAACCTAAATGTCCATCAATGGATGATTAGATAAGGAAAATGTGGTATATATACACCACGGAATACTGCTCTGCCATAAAAAAGAATGAAATTCTCCCATTTGCAACAAAATGGATGAGCTTGGAGAAACTTATGCTGAGTGGAACAAGCAAAGCACAGAGGATAAATGCCACATGTACTGTCTCATAAGTGGGAGCTAAGAGAGAATGAAAGACGGAAAGAAAGACCACAGTGGTGCATTGGATTTGCAGAGGGAGAGAACATACCTAGGGATACAAAGTGGAGTGGGGAAAGAGGGATGGGGAGGGAGGGAGGTGATAATTGAGGGGGGGACATGGGATATAATCACAATTTGTGGTAATGGACATGCTGCCAGTACGGATCCGGCCATCACATCTTAGGCATGAGTGGTGACAATTTGCTTTGTACCCCATGAATATTCATAACCAATAAAAACTTTAAAAAAGATAATAATTTTCATACACACAAAAAATGAGTTGCAGATAATACCCTTTACTTGTAAACATTTCAGCATTCATATCATTAACAAGAATTCAATATTGGCTTACAGGTACTTTATTAAAGGTAAAATTTATATAAAATTAAACAACTAAATATTAAATGTACCATTTGGTATCTTCTGACAGATGCATATACCTGTAAAACAGCCCAAAACCTTATCAAGACAGAATATTTCCGTCACTCCAGAAGGTTCCGTCACACTTCTCTGTAGTCATCCTTGCTCCCCACATCCACCTCCAGAAGCAACTTATGTTCTGATTTTGTTCATCATAGACTACTTCTGTCTGTTTTAGAACTTCATATAAATGGAATCATAGAGTAAGGACTTTTGTATAAGACTTCTGTCAACTAGAATAAATTTTTGGAGATTTACTACACTTTTGCATGAATCAGCAGTTCATTACTTTCACTGTTTTCATTTTTGTATTATCCCATTGAACGACTATTGTGTATTTGTTTAACCATTTTCTTGCTGATATACAGGGGAATGGGTTACAGAGGTTTTGAGGTTTTTACTTTTATGAATAAAGCTTCAATGAACGCTCTTTTATAAGTTTTCGTGTAGGCATATGTTTTCATTTTTAATGTGGAAGAACCTAGAATTGGAACTGTTCAGTCATAGGTATGTATATATTTGATTTTATAAGAAGTTGCTAGACTTTTTGCTGAAGAGGTTGTGTCAGTTTACAATCCCACCAGTAATGTATGAGAGCTCGGGATGCTTCAAACTCACCAACATTTGGTATTGTCAGGCTTTTATCTATCCTGGTTGCAGTCTATCAGTGTCTCACTGTGGTTTGGATTTGCATTTTCCATTTCTGTGATAATTAATGATTTGAGCACTTTTCCATGTGTTTATTAGCCATTTATATATTTCCTTTGCTAAGTGACTGTTCAAATTGTTTGCCCATTTAAAATTTTATTATTATTATTATTATTGAGCGTGGATTTTCAGTGGTGGCAATATCACTCCCAAGTGGTTAAAAATTGGTTCTTGGAAGAGAGAAGTAAAAAAAGCTTATGTATTGCAATGGTTTGTAGCTGTCTAAAGGGTCGCAGTACATAAAAATGTACACAGTATATTTCTACAATCATGTGTCACTTAATGACGGGGATACATTCTAAGAAACGTGTTAGGTGATTCATTGCTGTGTGAACATCACAGCATGTTCTTACACAGAACTAGATGGTGCAGCTCTTCATTTTACTGAGGGTGACTTCTACTTGATGGGTCATTCTCATCCTGATTTCAAGATTCTCTGTTTTTCTTTCCACAGATTGATTATGATGTGTCTAAATTTAGAGGCCTTTGAGATTATTCTACTTGTAGTTTCTGGAACTTCTTGAATGTGTAGATTAATGATTTTCACCATATTTGGGATTATTTTTTTGTGTGTGTGAGATCGGCCACACCGCACTCAGCCAGTGAGCACACCAGCCATCCCTATATAGGATCCGAACCTGTGGTGGGAGCGCTGCTGTGCTCCCAGTGCCGCACTCTCCCGAGTGCGCCACGGGCTCGGCCCGGGATTATTTTTTGCCACTATATCTTCAAATATTCTTTTTTATCCTTTCTCACCTCTCCTTCTGGGACTTCCATTACAAATATATTGATATGTTTAATGATGTTCCACAAGTCTCTGTTTTATTTTTTTTTTCATTCTCTTTTAAATTTTGTCTAAGACTGTATAATCTTAATTGAGCTATTTTCGAGTTCACTGATTTTTTTTCTTCTGCCAACTCAAATCTGATGTTGAGTTCCTCTACTGAATTTTTCATTTGAGGTTTTGAAATTTTTAACTCTGCAATTTCTATTTGATTCTTTCTTATAATTTCAATTTCTTTATATTTTCTATTTGTGTGTAACATTGTTTTCAATCTTTAATTTTATTTTTTGGACATGATTTTCTTTAGTTCTTTGGACATATTTAAAAAACCTGATTTAAAATCTTTGGCTAGTAAGTCCCACATTTGGGCTTCCTCAAGAGTAGTTTCTATTGACTGCTTATTTTCCTGGGTGTGGGCCTGTATTAGTCAGGGTTCTCCAAGGAGACAGAACACACACACACACATTTTCTTTTTCTCTATATGTACAATTGCTACCTTCTTTTTACACGAAGTTCAGTATCCCTACACTACTTCATGTGCTAAGCTAGGTTCCCTTCTGTTTCCATTCTTTTACTTGTTTTTTTAACCTTTGTCCCTGCTCTTAAGGATGGGACTCATACTTCTTGGCCTTCTCAAGGCCTCCACTTTGGAACTGATGGTTATCATATTAATAATGCTACTGGTCACTTCTTCTTTCTGACCTTGCTCACTTCTTTGACTACCCTGAACTACAACCATACTGACCATCCTGGTTCATGTTTAACACTGCCCCAACCCTCTCTATTTATTTATTCATTTCTGACTTTTGGATGCCTTTATTTATTTATTTATTTATTTTTTGTCTTTTGTCTTTTTCCATGTCCGGCAACGGATCG
>NW_007727740.1:342788-345021 GCF_000696425.1 Galeopterus variegatus | reverse complement strand
TAATGCATCTTTTAATTTCTGAATATGTTATACAGGAATAAAGGATTGGCCAAATTTCATTGTCTCTTTTTATTTAAGATATGTTATGGTCATCCCAAGTGAGTAAACTATTGATGCATGTTTTGGGGACACACACACGCACAAACATATCACATTTCTTAAAAAGCTCACAATCTAAAATATGGGTATAGGGTATGAGCATTTTGGTAAGTTTAGTTAGAATAGACATTAAGATAAAGAAGAGATTACTTGGGCATTTGGTGATCAGGAAGATTTTGCGATGAAGGATGTATTCCTTGAAAGGTTAATATATTTAGAGGTGAGCAGGTGACAATAGCACAAGCTAAAAATTGAAGGCTGAGATCCCACATTAAGTAGGAAGTGTATAGGGGCCCATTCTTGCTGTAATAAAAGGTTCATGTAGGGGAGTGTGGTGGAAGCATCAGCTGAGGCCATGTTCTAGTTACAAATCACATAGGTTCTACTCTCCACTTCAGAAGCCATGAGCAGCAGCCATGTCACTGTTGTAACCCCTTTGCTTGTCCACCTAGTGGCTCCATTGTTTTTTATCAGTCCTCCCCAACTCCCAGCCTCTTCTCCCCCACCCGTTGCCTACCCTTGCTGGCCTCATTCGGCATCCTGCTTCATCTCTCACAGCCCGTTGCATCATTCAAATGGAAAAGGTTGAATCCTCTCATATAACTGAAACACTCTTTAAATTTAACTTTCTCTCATTCGAAACAAAAAATTGAGATACCTCTAAAATCACATAACATAGCAAGATTTAAAAAGAGAAAGACAGCAGGGCAAAAAAAAGTTTTAATAATAAATAAATAAATAAAGCTGTGGGAAAAATAGAATAATTTGGTCAGGCTCCCTTGATTCAGGTCTGGTTGGGGGCGGTGCAGCACATTTCTTGTAAACAAGTTGTGTGGGGGTGGAGTTAGTGCACNTCTGTATGTGGGATCCGAACCCTCGGGTGGGAGCGCCGCCGCACTTCCCAAGCGGCGCACTCATCCAGTGCGCCACCGGGCCGGCCCTGGATGCCTTTAGTTTCTTCTAAATTAGTGGGAGAAGCTGTTATTTTCCCTCAATAATTTTCATCAGAAAGGATAATCTGTTGCCTTTTCAACCACAGGCCTTTTTCTGTATGATATTTTCTTATTTCCTTTCCAAAATGCTTTTTTTTCCTCTCATAATTCTAAGATATGAAGCAAAATATTTGTTTTTTCCACGTAGGTACTACTACTCGTATTCATATTGCTGCTAAAAGACCCCCTTCTGAATCTTTTCCATTTCTCACTGCACTGTGCGTGTGCAACGATTGCATGATTTCTATATGGTCTATACACACAGACTGAAACCCAGCAGCATATAGAGTAAAATTCCATTTCACGAACTGGTTATTTTAAACTGGTAGCAAAAAACCCCAAACTAGTCATACTTTTTTTTCCTTTACACTCTTCTCTGAATTTGAAGATATGTCATATAACACATATCTGAGATAGTGTGGGGGCAGCCTGGGAATGGTGACTGTGTGTTCCTAAAACAACAAAGACGTCATGTAGCACTTTGGTTTAGATAAGTGAACATTTGGGCTGAGGACAAGAGGTTGGCAGAGGATACTAAAGCTTCAACTAATTAGGGAGTTATCACTTGAAAAGTTACATAGCACTGGGTCACTAAAGTGAGAGCTATCAAAGGAAACTTCTGGGAGGCATCTTGCTTTCATTTCACAATCTTCTGATGACAGAATAAGCAGGATGATTGATAGCACATTCCTTGAAGTATCACTGCCCTGTCCATTTCAGTGACAGAATAAAAAGTCCACGAAGAAACAAATATTTTAGGGGAACAAAAATATTTCAATAATTTGAAACGCTATGACTTTTATCAGCACCACACAATAACCAACTGAGCTAACCAGCTAGCCCCTGAAATGCTATGACTTCTAAATAGATTTAGAAGAATTAACTAAACTGTGCTCAAATTACATAAAATTAAACTTCTTGTAAATGATAAAAGCAAATAGTATCTATTGCTCATTAAAGCCTCATCATATATTCAAAAGGGTCTTAATATTTGCTTGTCTCTATCACTATAGGGAGTTTTCTAATAGTCACGGGAAGTCAGAAGTTAGAGCAACAAAGAGTGGGATAAACTCTCATATGTTAATGCATCTTTTAATTTCTGAATATGTTATACAGGAATAAAGGATTGGCCAAATTTCATT
>NW_007727740.1:341505-341950 GCF_000696425.1 Galeopterus variegatus | reverse complement strand
TCTAAAAATAGAGCATGTTTACTCTGCTGGCAGCTGCTCAGTTTTTCTTTGGACTTTGCCAATAGCAGTCGAGTTTCTGAGTTTCTCTTTGGACTGCCTAGCTTTTAGACATCTGTGTGTGTGCTGAATATAGACTATTCTTACTTCAACCAAGGCTCCAAGGACATTTTTTGCTGGTTTCCTAGCTTGCAGACCTGTGTGTAAAGGGTTGGTGAATGGGCTCAAGGCGTCTGTGAGCTCCAGACCCAGCCCTAGCTCTACAGAAGCAAAGGGGAAAAAAAGGTTAAATTGTAACTACTAACAGTGGGCTTTAAATTTGGCTATGAGCTTCTTAACAATCAACCTGGGAGCAGGGGAGTTTCCAAGATCCACACATGCTAGGATTTAATTATATCTATAGGCGATTGTTTTTTTTTTTTTTTTTTTTTTTTTTTTTTTTTTTTTT
>NW_007727740.1:338681-340264 GCF_000696425.1 Galeopterus variegatus | reverse complement strand
CCTGTGAAAACCCAACTAAAATGGGCTCAAATGTGAAATAGTCAACCCCTAAATGTTCATTTTTCTCAGTCTCTAGAATATAAATGTATTGAGGCTGGAAATGATATTTATTCATCCTCTACTACTCATTTGAACATAGAAAAGGCTGTTAGGCTAACTCATATGAAACTGCTGGTTTCATAGTTCAAAGATGGGAAAATATCGGCAATTTCATTTAACAGATGTGTTAAATTGAGATAATCAGCGATACTGCAGCAGGAGGTGCTGACTCTGATGTCCTTGATTTGGAGCAGGGAAGGAATGGTGCTGTCAATAAAGTGGGAGAGGGGCTGGCTTCTTGGGCTTTAGACTCTACTGTAGTCTGAATGTTTGTGTCCTCCCCAAATTCATATGTTGGAATCTCAACTCCGCAAGTTGATTGTATTAGGAAGTGGAACCTTTGGTTAGTGTTAAGTCATGGAAGCTCTGGGATGAGTGCCCTTATAAAAGAGGCCCGAGGGGGCTTGGTCACACCTTTTGCCATGCGATGTCACATGTCTCTGAGGACATGGCGGGCCCTCACCAGACACAGAATCTGCCAGTGCCCTGACCTTGGACTTCTCAGCCTCTGGAATTGTGAGAAATAAATTTCTATTGTTTATAGGCTTCACTGTTGTAGAGCTAGGGCTGGGTCTGGAGCTCACAGACCCCTCAAGCCCATTCACAAACCCTTTACACGCAGGTCTATGAGCAAAAAGGTCCTTGGAGGCTTGGTTGAAGTAGGAATAGTCTTTATTCAGCACACTAGGCAGTCCAAAGAGAAACTCAGAAACTCAACTGCTACCAGCAAAATCCAAAGAGAAACTGAGCAGCTGCCAGCAGAGTAAGCATGCTCTATTTTTAGATGCGAGGTTTGCCAGCCAGCTTCTGCTTCACAAACTCAAGAACACACAGTAGCAATAAACTAAAAAGATACATGGGTGCACATGTGCACTAACTCCACCCACACATAACGTATTTACAAGAAATGTGCTGCACCACCCTCAACTGGACCTGAGTTGAGGGAGCCTGACTAAACTATTTTCCCCACACCTGTTTATGGTATTTATTTTGGCAACCCAAAGAGACTGAGACAGACTCTTAATAGTTGTCAGGTATGAAGTGCTGGAACCAAGCTGTGTGGGTTCAAGTCCTAGCTCTCCCCCTTTCTAGCTGTGTAAATTTAAGAAAGTTGTTCAACCTCTCTCTGTTTCAGTTTCCTCACCTGTAATACTGGAGTAATTATTTAACAGTACATAATTAGTAGGACTGTTTTAAGGATTAAAACACATGTAAAATACTTAGCACATTGCCTGACATCAGATAGGTGCTTAGTAAATGTTAGTTATTAGCTACATTAGCTACGGAGTGGGCACTCAATAAAGTGCCCAGAAACGGTGTAGGGGATGAACAGAAACCCGAGAGATACAATGGAAACATATCTCCTTACTACTTGGTAATGTGTATTATAAATGTACACAGGAACATTGCTTATTAGCAAGTAGATTTCAGAATTTTTTTAACTGAGATCCAAAATTGGAAATCCAATTTACATCATGACCTGC
>NW_007727740.1:337420-338186 GCF_000696425.1 Galeopterus variegatus | reverse complement strand
GATTTCAGAATTTTTTTAACTGAGATCCAAAATTGGAAATCCAATTTACATCATGACCTGCTATATACACACGTAATGGAAACAAAATTTCACAAAACAAATCTAACCCTTACCATGTACTTTGCACTTTGATCTATTCTATTCTATTCTTTATACTGGTTCCTAATTGTTAAATTTACTTTTTGACCTATGAATGAGTCTTAACTCAGTAGGTCACATTTAGAAAAGCACCAGGCCAGGTCACATTTAGGTTTGAGGAAGAAGAAGTGTATTCTGGGCCAATAGGTTTAAAAACAGGGTCATAAGGCAGTTTCCAGGGAGGAGAGGCCTCTGCTGTACTTTACCCCAGCTCTGAAAGAGTCAATTTTAGGTTCTCCCTGACCCTCTTTCCCTGAATCCCTAAGCCTGCCACACTAGCTACACCAGGCACAAGGAAAATACTAGTGACACTTTCGCCAAATCCTAATATGTAGATATAGACAACCCATTTCATTTTTATCCAAACTTTAAGATAAAGCTTTCCATCATTAGATGTAGGGGTGAAGTGATAGCTTAAATATTTGTAATCCTTATTCTACTGGGTTTTCAGTGTCCCACTTATCATTAGGTTAAAAGTGCAGTCAGTGAGTGTTGCTTTTCCTGGCATGCTGTCTTGCAGTGTCTTCATCACACACCAGCGTGTAAGTGATACTCATCAGCACACACCACATTTTTCACAGCAGCAATTTTACTTTCAGCTGATGAAGAACTTCACTGTCCTGCTATT
>NW_007727740.1:335692-336865 GCF_000696425.1 Galeopterus variegatus | reverse complement strand
AAGGCCCTAACAAAATGCCAAGCAGATGCTGCCACCATGCTCTTAGACTTTCCAGCCTCCAGAACCATAAGCCAAATAAACTCCTTTTCTTTATAAATTATTCAGTCTGTGGTATTCTGTTATAGCGGCAGTAAATGGCCTAAGACAGATCATTTTGATAAACGTGTTCAAAGGAGTGCACAGACAAGGCATGATACAGAGGGAGGGGCAGAATCCATAGGACTGGGAAGCCCACTGTGATTCCTGGGTCCAGAATGAAGATGCAGGGTTTTGAAGCAAAATCATGTTACCATGTATCTTGCTCTTCTTGTAATTGTCTCATAATATTCTTAATGTCCAAAGGAAACATCCAGAGGTTTTTAAAAATCCTCAATTTAATTTAATATGGTCATTCTTGTAACTTCCAGAAATCATTTAGTGGTTTCCTCCTACATGTGAAGCTCTTTTCTAGACTGAGTGAGGGATAGAGAAGGGTTATAAAACATGATCTTGTCACTGAAGGAGACTGAAAAAAAAGGCAACTAGCATTTTTGAGCATTTAGTGTGTGCCCNATTAATATGGGCTGCAGGATTGATCGGTTTTACAGAGAAAATAGCCTAGGACCCACTTTCCAGATTAATTTCAAATTGTGTCCTTATCCAGGGCTTACTGTGTTACATATAGGCACCTTGGCTATCTTTAAACAGTATTATGTCACTCTATTATGTTCAAGATCCAAGAAAGGTGTCCAGCTTTTCTCCCCATTTCTATTTATAATAGCTCTGCTAGCAAACATTAAACTTCTTTCCCAGACATATAAATTTGGATTCCCAAAGAAGTCACATAGGGAAATACTTGTGCTCTTACTCATTGACATATGCCTCTGTGGTCTCGCTCTCTCTCTCTCTCTCTCAAGGCAGAATATTACATCAGAAGAGCATTATGTGCATGATACAATGGTCACTACAGCCTGCTGGCCAATCAGCAGAAGTAGGCACTAGTGGGTACTGAAGGAATTGATCCACCTATATATTTTCAATGATGAACTTGTCTTTTCTGGGTTCAAGAAGCACAAGTCTGTCATAGATTGGACATATCTCATGCTAACGGGACATTAAAACCACAGGACCCTACTACCCACTCTTGAAGCAGCAGCATTTTCCAGACAGTGGTCTGGACCTGCCGGGGTTAAA
>NW_007727740.1:332811-334251 GCF_000696425.1 Galeopterus variegatus | reverse complement strand
TTTTTTGGAATAACATTTGCTTATTTTCCATGAAACCAGCATTCTTCAGGCCTCATTTGGGACATGCTGGTTGCAAGCTAATGGTAGGAGATGTACTAGGTTTGGAGACACAGGTCCCAACTCTAATCCTCAATTCTTAGGAATCCTCATAGAAAGGTGAGAAACGCCATAGCTTAATTACACCTCATATCTGTGTGTTTTTTCCAGTTCAGCAGACCCCTTTTCAGATCTTTTCTCATTAAAAATAAAATCCTCACTAGATTCCTGTGAGCCAAGCATGTCAGGCATTATTATTCCCATATTATAAGTGGATAAACAAACTCATGGAGGGTAAAGAGCTTGCCTACGCAGGGACGCGTCTCTACATCTTGTGCCTTAATACATAATACATCCATGTTTTAGATGACCTGGCAGCTAAGGTTCCAACAATATATCAACTTATAAAATTTTGCTAAATTTGCTAATTGTTTTTATATGAATAGTGACAATGTTGATTGGCCACTGGTAGAAAGAGCTGTGAATAGTTTTTCCAATAGTGTTGGTGAACTGACTTGAATTCAGGCATGCCTGCTTCATCTCTCCTGTGCCCAGTGCAGTCCAGTGGCTATTACATGTAGCTATGGCTGGGGGTGAATCTGTGTCTGGGAAATTATTTTTATCTATGTAACTTTATTTGGCCTTTACAAGAAATAAACTCATAAAATTGTTTCTACTCTATGCCCTGATCCTATTATTTAACATATTCCATAAATACAACCTTTTAGCAAATGAAACTTATGGCCTTTTAGGGTTATTATCCTAGTACCTTCGGTCTCACTTTTTAAAATTTTTATGACTTTTTTTTTCCTACACTTGCTACAGCCTGACTTCTATGGAACATATTCCAACTGATTTTAGTCCCAAGACTTACGTATATTTCTTCACTAGCATGACTGACACAAAAATATTGAGACTAATAGCTAAATTATAGTACTTGGTATTTAAATACGTCTGTAACAAATTATTCTAAATAGTGAGCACATATCTAGGTGTACCTGGGAAATTTTTCTGCCTCTTCAACATCCTTGATAATATGGCTAAATGTCACATTCGTATATTTAGTGTACCTACCCCTGCCCTCTCACCCATCATCTGCCATTCAATCTTGATGTTTGTGCCACATTTGGGTTATGACTATAGCTAGGTGTAACTTTCAGAAATTATTGAATTTATATCATTAAACTTACCCTGAGTTTTAGTTTCTACATATATATTTTTTAAACTCAAAAAAATTAACAAGTTGTGTGTAACAAGTCCTTTTCTTCTAAATTAAACTGGGCCTTATTTCGTTAGGCTTTTTAACTACAACAATGTGGACCTCTCTAGAAATACTCTATTTCCTGCCCCAACCCTGTAATCTGTTTTGTTATAACTGATCCAGAGAAAATAGAAATGCATCAT
>NW_007727740.1:316259-332157 GCF_000696425.1 Galeopterus variegatus | reverse complement strand
CTGCCCCAACCCTGTAATCTGTTTTGTTATAACTGATCCAGAGAAAATAGAAATGCATCATGTTTGAAGTCTACACCATTCAAGAGTAAACTGTGTCTCACTTTGAGTCATATTATGCATTCATTACATCTAGAAAAACAATTTGGATAATAAAAGTGCCAAATGTTAACTCAAGCTATAAACATACAATGGCATATTTACATCATGCATCAAGCTTTTCTAGATTTTTTTTTCTTAATGCTTCTCATCTTGCACTAAAATTCTTAACCCATTTGTTCTTTGATTTGTGGGATAGATTAATTATTTTTGATTAATAAAAATTAGAACCTTTAATTGGACCCTATTTGAGGTTTGGTTGCATTAAATGAACCTACTGGCGATCAAAAGTGTACTTTTAAAGGGAGTTTAGGCTAATATATCAACAAATGAGGAGCTATAAACATGATTAATATACACATTAGACTTTCCTTATCACATTTTGCTGGCAGTTTTTATCCGGTCACAGCTGAAATTCCATTGAGTTCTTTCTCCTTTTGTATAAAATACAGATTATGTGGAGACAGCAGTCTGAGCAACTGGAGTTTCATCTTGTCTGCCCATTAATTATTAATGCTGTTTCAGTACTTCTTATCTATCACTGCTGAGAGATGGAGGGCTGTATTTTTATAGTAATTTTTCAGTAAGAAAACAGGCTTGATGGTGCCTCTGCACTTGGCAATAGAGAAAGGATCAAAAGTACTTCCATTTTTATGAAACCATTAAAAAGGAATGTTCTGATTTACTAATTTTACTATTGCACTGAAGGGTGGTGGGATTTTTGATGAGTAAACAAAATCTGAGAAAAGCACATGTTTCTTTCAACATCTTTTTCAAAATATCATGATCTCAGAGGTATTGAATCCAGACCACTCTGACTATTGGAGATTATGCATTGCACAGATTGTATTGAGACATCCATATGAGTAGAATTTACTTCTATGTCTCAATTGCTTGGATAACAGACTTTCCATAGAGGTACAGCATTGTGATTTTGAGTCCAGGCTGTAATGAAAGGCACACTAGCCAGGAGAGCATGTGCAAGGTGACTTACTGTGCTAAGTCTCAATCTCCTCATCTATAGGATGCATGAGGACACCTATTTTGCAGGGTGATGAAAAGGTGATATAAAACACAGAATTTAAAGCAGGGTCTGATCCATGGTAGTAGGCCCTGAAGTTTTATTGCTTTTGTCTATTTTGTTTACTAAAATCCTTGAAATATATTACCCTAATTTTCAACAGGAAATAAAATAGAAACAGAAAAAGTTGATTCAAAGAATATTTCAACAACTTAAACTTAATTTAAGCTGGGGTTTGGGAGGTAGTGAGATGGAAAAGACATAAATTAAATTCCAAGACTAGGATTATAATCTACTCTAATGAATAATAAAAAGGTAGATCTGATTTATTAAGTGGAATGGTATTTGGGATATCAAGACACTTTTCTGTGATTCCATGATGACCAAATAGATCATCTTAAATTTTCTCCCATATTCAATTTGTCCCTTATTAAACATTATGAGGAAACACTTGCTATTAACGATTGTGTAAAAAAAACTCAGGGCACATGAGACCACACACATCTCTCTCTCTCCACACACATCTCTCTCTCTCNAAAACTCAGGGCACATGAGACCACACACATCTCTCTCTCTCCACACACATCTCTCTCTCTCCACACACATCTCTCTCTCTCTCTCTCTCTCTCTCTTCTTTCTCTCTCTCTGACACACACATGAACTTGCATTTCTCTGAACATTTACATGTACAATAATAACATTTTCCCATTACAGTAAGTGTGGCAGAGACCACTAACTGTCCCCCAGGATACACTCTCCTCCTCATCCTTTAGTTAGAGAACACCTTCCCTCAAGTTCTAGGGGGCTTATGGCCCGTTAGCCTTTCCAGGCCTCCTTCACAGCCAGGTGTGGCCAGGTGACTCAGTCCTTGCCACGTGATGGGAGCACAGGTGGTGCTTGTAACTTCCGAGTCATATCCTTAGAAAGAAAGCTGCTTACCCTCCATGTCTCTTTCCCCCTTCCCACAGAGTGGATGTAGGGTAATGACCCCACTTCGATCATGTGGACAAGGGTAAAATCCTAGGTATTTGCAAAGTAACAACATAGAAGGAAACTGGGTCCCTGAATGACCTTGAGAAAAGAGGTGCTTACCTACCTACTCCATGGACTACAACATGTAAAAGAAATAAACTTTGATAATGTTTGGGCCATTACATTTGGGGTTTCTTTCTTTCAGCAACTTACCCTATTCCTAACTAACATAGTCACATCCAACCTAGGTGGAGGGCCCTAGCTGTGGAGGACTAATGAACATTCACAGCTTCAAAGACCCCACCTGTTCCAAGGTGCGAATGTTTCTGCTTAATCCTGGTGACCTGCAGCAGAATGTAATCAGATAAAAAATAAAAAATAACTTTTGAAAGAAAATTTTCTTTTAAAAGAAAGTAGAATTTATTTATCACTTCTTTCTTGTTAGGGAGACAAGCAGATGAAGGAAAAAAATTGAGGAACATACATATTGAGATTGCTTAGTGAAGCTGTCCTGGCTTTTGTGATAAGAATGTCTTAGACACCCTGGGGCAGAAAGCAATACTGCCAAGTCTAGCATACATGGCAATTCTTTGATACCAAAAATCATTGAAGCGTTTCTATATAAATCCCTAATCCTTTATTTTTCACGTATTGCTATTTCCCAGATGACTGTTATTATTTTTTGTATCACAGTAGTGTTCTGCCAGTCTGTTGAAACACAACAATATTAGTCAACATAGTAGTATCAAAAAACTTTAAGCCAGGATGAAAAATAAATGTCTTTGAGCTGTTGTCTACACTGAACCTGATATGTGACATGTCATGATGATAATAATAATAATGATAACAATAGTAATGATATTATAGGAATAGCAAAGGTGTCCTTTCACCTCAAAAGAATAGACCTAATTCACTGCCTATATCTTAAAAGTTTCAGATCATTTTTCTAGTCAGGTAATGGATTGGTTTAGCACCAACATAGTGATCCATCCTAACTCCCCATATAATGTGCAGTAGGGAGACATGTGTCACTCTTCTCTAGCCAGGGAGATCATGGGAAACTAATTGGCCCACACTTAGCTTCAGCTGGAAAAAAAAAAAGTCTGAATAACTGAGGTAGTAACACAAACCGTAAAATGTACATATGCAGATTTCCCAATGTTATACCTGATTTCCCTGCCAACCATCATGACAACACTTTATAAGAAGTTAAGTAAAGAAATATCGTTTGTACCTATATTCTTGGATGGGCATTAATGGTTAGTTACCAGTCCATGACTTTGTGAAAAATATTCCCAAAGGACAGCATACTTTTTGTACGGAACACTGCCGAACAAATCATAGCCATATATGTTCTATGGCACGCATGTGTCCTAAGAATTATTCAAGGGCAAAATTTAGACTCTGTTCTTTATCAAGTGATCCTTCTTCTTTAATTAAACACATGCTCTCAGCAGCAACTCACAACGGATGTTCCTAAATGACACTGAAAATCCCACGCAAGAATCAGTTCTGAAACTGTTGCTGAATTCCTGGTTACAGTGGTTTTACTTTATAACATCTGAATTAGTTTCACGGGTGAAGCTATCGTTGACCTCTAAAATGTGGTAGTGAGAGATCTGGCTCAGTGACAGGAAGACCAAAATCAGGAAACGAGGGAAAACAACCACCTAGAGAATAATGGCTAAAAGAAGAACATTAATAACTAAATAATGAAGAAGAATGTAAACAGATAAGAGATTCAGAGAGCCCTAGATCTTTAAAAGGCTGAAAGAAGGATGGCAAAGATAAAAAATGATAAGAACTGTCAAGAAGAACAAAGTCAATGTGTGTACATTATTCAGTTTAAGGAATTAGAGTTGCAAGGTCAAGTGCGGGTAACATTAAATATGAATAATGAGGAATAAAATAAGTAAAAAGCAAGCTAGTTCCATAAATCAATTCCAGAGCAATTTGGCTTAGGGGGGCGGAGAAAGGAGAATGGAATATAACCCATTGGAGTCTGTTGAAATGTCAAGATCTATTACCAATTACTAAACATCAGTGTGTTCATGCAAAATCCTAGTGTTCAGGGTCATAAAACAGTGCATTCCACCGACCAGTGGGGATGATCTAATTTGCACTTTGAAGTGCATTTAAACAAAACAAGAGAAAATACTGGCATCTGTAGCAAGAAGGAAACATACGTTAGAGGGCAGGTGGAAAGAACCTATGAGTCTTTGTCGCAGCCTGTTATCACAGGACTGTCTTTGAGCCAGCTTTGAAGGGGACCCCATTTTTACTTCATTGGCTGCACAGAAGAAGCTGCTATAAAAGACAAGCAAAAAGGGGGGACTGGAATGAAAATTTGGGCAAAAGTCCATATGCCAAAGTTAAGGGCCAGAACTTCTGCTCCTTATGCTCTCCCACCGGGAGCTGTACAGGCGGGAGGAACAGGGATGGGCCCCTTGGGGAAGAAGGGGACACTGGAGTCGGCCACTAACAACAGATTAAAGCCCAATGTAAACAGTGTGCCGGACACATGTGGGCTGCAGAGAGAGGGGTGATGAATAAGCCCGTATCCAGGCAAGGACTTCAAACAGGAGGAGACTGAGCGATGATGAAAATGATTCAGTGCCCTCAGAAATGACTCATGGGAGACACAGAACGTGAAGAAAACAAAGAAGTGTCTGCATTTATCAAAGTACTTGACAAAGGAGGGGATGTACAATTAGGGACAGCAAATCACTGGGACAGGGTAAAGGAACGGAGAGAGGCTGTAGGAAGCATGAAAAGAAGAAATCCAGGGAAGCATGAGCAGTGCTATAATAAAGGAGATTAATCCACCCTCACTGAATTACAGTAAACACAAATTAATCTTACAGCCCCAGTATTTATTTAATCCAAGGCGATGCTGATTCTGTTTGGCCACCATTGGTCTCTATCTATTTTGCGATCATCTCCATTTGCAGGCTCTTTCTCCCTTTAGGGAGGCTGATACTCAGCAGTTCTGCACCAGCAGAGCCTCACCAGGTGTGTGCTTATGCCATACCTGATTGGGCAGTGTTTATGCAGTACCTGTTGCTTCACGTTTTGATTATCATCCCTGCCTTTAGGTATTGTTTGATAACATTCGGAACCCATCTGAACTAAACTTTTTAAAACAACATAATTGATACCTGTGCTTTTGGACTAACTCTTTTAATTCTGGTATCTCTTTCTTTTGGAAGGGCCTGCCCAATCTTTCTAAATCACCCCTTGTGTCGTGTCTTCCGTGTCTCTAAAGACTAGAGAGAGAGCTCTGCACCAACTTATAATTACATATGGAGCATAATGGGGGGGACCCCAAACATTGGTTGGGTTAAGTCACTGAGGTTTCAGGACAGATTTTTTACTGCAGTGCATAACCTAGCCTATGCTAACTGATATATTCTCCCTAAACTAATATTGTATGATGTTTACTGTAAGTACGGACCTACAGTCTCCAGGGGTTTTTCACACACAAAAAAAAAACCATAGGATAAGCGTCACATCTGCTTCTTTATCTATATTATAGATAAACACTAGGTTAGATAATATAGTTGCCCCAATTTATATTTTATAAAAGAAAAATTCAGATTTTTCACCACTTTTTCACCCATTGAATTTATATATTTATTTATTTCAAAAGTGGTTGATTTTGTATGTAAAAACAAAGCTGTTTAACTCTGTACTGTGGACACACATATACCAGCACGTAAACTTTTACTAAAACTTCCCAAAACTTTTCTCTGCAGGAACAACTGCAGAGTTCAATTCAGCAAATGTCAGGCCTGGAGAAGCAGACAAAAAGAAATGGATGATCAGAGCCAGGGAGGCCTGCTTGTTTAGGGCTGGGGTGCTGGGGAGTGAGTGTGAACTGTAGGCATGGGTGCTGCAGTCCCCTCCCCAAATGCATGGAAATTTATCCCTGCATTTGACCACAACCGGTCTTAGGTAAACATATTTCCCCCACAACATTTGGACTAGTGTTTATTTTGATACAGTGTTTTATAGTTTTGGGGGAAAAAAAGTGTGATTTAAATCCCTACCATGCCAGTCTACCAGAGCTACAGCAAACCAGCTCGGAATGTGAAGCCTCAATGTCCAACACCAGGATATGAAATGCAAAGAAATGTCAGTGACACTGAAGATTTTACATCCTTAGATTACGATTTTTCCTATAGATCCTAACATCTTGTTGGCTTTACCCTCTTATCTGGTCATTAAGAAATGGGGTTATGTACTTAGCTTCTTTAATAGTTTCTAGCACGTAGAATGCATTTAATAATTAAATTAAAATTTTTGAGTAAATGAATGAATGGATGAATTAAAATAACAATAAAATGGCATCAAGGAATCTCTGACACCTAGCAAAATTATTTATAGAATCCTTTCAGAATTGTATAATTGGAAGGGACTTTAAAGGCCATCTAGTCAGCCTCCCACAACATCCCTTTCATGGGTGTATCCAACCTCCCTAAACATCTCCTATGGCAGGGAGCCCACTGCCTTACAGAATGGCCTTCTCTGCTTATGATGAGCTCTGGCCCTGACACACATCTGCTTTTTGTAACTCCTGCAATCTTTGTCCTCACAAAAATGGAAGCCCCAAGCAGAATTAAAAAAACAACTTTGTGTTGGGTTTTATTCTCAGGCTTGTTCCCAGCTTTCTTTCTTTAGGAGCCCAGGGCCCCATACTGTGGCGTGACTGGCCTCTCCCAGTACTACAGTTCCCCATTAGAACTTCCATCTCTTGCCTTCGCCAACTTCTAGTCAAGTGCACATCTGGAATCCTATTTGAAATAACTCTGATAAGCAATATGTATACTTTATTGTTATTTTTAAAATTTTTATTGAATCAAATTGATTATACATATTTTGGGGGGTTAACATTGAGATATGTTAGGGCTGGCCCATGGCTCACTTGGGAGAGTGTGGTGCTGACAATACCAAGTCAAGGGTCAAGATCTCCTTACCAGTCATCTTTCTGAAAAAAAAAACATTGAGATATGTTGATCAAATCAATATTACTAGCATATATATTGCTATAAATTGTAATTATTCTTTATGTGCCTTGTCCAGTCTCTCCCCATCCCATTCTCCCTTCCCCACCCCACCCCAATTACCCTAGATTTCTTCTCTCCTTCTGAAAGAATAATGGTTACTATATTGATTTGTTGCCAAGATGATATGTCCAATGCTGAGAGGTGTGATCAGGTCCCCCAATATTATAATAGAGCAGATGCTTCTTCTGTCACTCTGAAATGGACTTTGTGGAGACAGACATCCTCTTCTTTTCTTTGTATCTGCTGGTGACTCTCCTTGTGTCAGTGCACTCCAGTGACTGGTGGACCATCTGTGTGGTGGTTGTAGCATCTAGCTGCTTTTGCTGCAGCCATGTTTATTGTGGAGGCTGTGGTGGGCCACCCACATGGAGGTGATATTTTTGGCATGCTCCTTGGTGTTGGCAGTGTGCCTGGTTGTGGGGAGTGTCTGGCTCCCACCTCCATACTTCGGGTCCTCAGGCAGGCTCCAGGTGCTGGTGCAGTGTGCCTGGTTGTAGGAGGGAGGTCCAGTCCCTGGATCCATGCCTCTGGTCCCCAGGAGGGCCCTGAGGCACTGGTGCAGTGTGCGTGGTTGTGGGAGGGGGTCTGGTCCCTGGATCCATGCCTTGGGTCCCTGGGCAGGCCCCAAGGTGCTGGTGGTGTGCCTGATTGTGGGTGGAGGGTCTGGTCCCTGGATCTATGCCTCGGGTCCCTGGACAGGCCCTGAAGCACTGGTGTGGTGTGCCCGGTTAAGGGTGGGGGGGTTCCGGTCCCCTTCTCCATGCCTTGGGTCCATGGGCAGGCCCTGAGGCACTGGCATGGTGTGTCTGGTGGTAGTAGGGGTATATTGTCCCCTTATCCATGACTCAGGTCCCCTGGCAGCCCCAAGGCACTGGTGGTGTGTCTGGGCCAGAACTAATTTTTTGTCCTTTGCTTACTTCTAAAATGGGGAACATCCTGTGGGAACCAGTACTTGAGCTGTATGGTTGAGCTAAATTGCTGCTTTGTTGCTATTTCCCTAGGGAAGGCTTTTTGTGCAGTTCAGAGTTTAATAGTTGACCCTATAGGTACTGCCAGCTCTCCAGAGACTGGTGAACCTAGGTTGTGTAGAAACTCTGATTTGGGCTTGAGTTATTTCCTCAAACTGCACCCCATGCAAGTCTGTATTCCTGACCAGTCTCCTGTACGTGGTCCTGCACTGATTGGGGGACAGATTGGCAGTCCTTGCTATGTCCCAGTGTTCTCCTGGTGAGCCCATCTCCCCCACCGCCTGTGCTCCAAGCACTTCTCATGGGGAGGGCCCTGCACCAGTCCCTTGCAATGACTCACTGGCCTCTGAATGGCTCCCCTTTTTCAGCTGTTCTGGCTCTTCACTCCTGCATAGGAAACTTGTTAGTGGTCTTGCTGTCCTGGGAGCCACTAAAGCCCTCTTCTCCCCTGTCACCTTCAAGTAATTCCATCTGAAGGGCACAGCTGCAGCTTCTGCCAGTTTCTGCTCCATGCACTCAGCACTTCCAGCCTTAAAGTGGCCACGTCCTACAAGCTCAGAGCAGTTTTTTCTTTCTCTCATCATGATTTTTCCTGCCTTCATGAACTCCATAGGTCTCTCCTCCTCTTCCCCTGAGCTCCAGTGGCCCCAGCTTGGCTGATGTTACATTTTTATAGTTGTAAATTGGTTGATTTGTGGGAGAAAGTGATGCTGGGAATTGTCTTTTCTGCCATCTTGACCAGAACCCAACAATCTGTGTACTTTATTATAGGCTCCCTGGGAAGAACATCTTACCCATGGTGGTGGTGTGTGTGTTTTCCTGATATTAACCTGTATACCTTAACAGGTAGTAGAGAAAGAGACTTGCAGACAGATAGAAAGTTCTTTGGCTTTCAAATCTCCCTGTGTAGACAGCTCTGTGTTGCACATTTGTATTGAGCTGGATCTTTTCATCTTGCTTTGTTTTGACCTTCCAGTAGGTGGAAGATCAGAGCACTTTGCTCCTTTGCCTAGCTCCAAATTCTCAGGCAGCTTTAAAAAAGTTCTTTTTCCTTATTAAATATAAATGCCTTAAAAAGGAAAATAATTTTTCTTCATTTTGGGAAGTGTGCAATTGCTACATCTTAAAACTGTGTGTGTTTCCTTTAAACAGCAGTTGTAATGGAGCTTCAGCGCAAAGAGGCTGTGCTTTGGAGTCAGGCAGTCCAAGGTATGAATCCTAGCACATGTGCTTTTGAGTCTCAGTTTCCTCATCTGTAAAGTGGGTATAATGATACTATGTTCTAGGATGGTTTTGGAACTCAAATATTCCTGGCACATAGAGAGCACTCAGTCAATATTTCTTTCCTCTTCCCATCCAAGAGGAATTTTTGTGGGAAAACTTCTCATTAAAAATCACTAATTTTCTTTAAAAATAGATATTTACTGCCCAATCTATTAAGCTATAATAAGAAGATTAAACACATAATTTGCCAGATATTTGCAGATCTGGAAAGGCTGTCCCAAATCAGTTTGGTTAAGCACTTTTGTTGTTAAATGTACAAAGGAGACTGTGATCCCACTGTGCACTTTGCCACCACACTGCTCTGGCTTGATTCACAGTATGACTTAACCATGACTTAGGAATCTGATTGACTTCCAGGGGCAAATCAGATTCATTGCAGCATCATCTTTGAGAAACTATGCAGCCAGCTGAGTTCATTCCACAGCTAAACCAAGTGACCCTGAAAATGACTGAAGTCACACTGGAATCACCCTTTACCAAGAGATTAGTTTTCCAAAGGAAGATTACAAAGTATCAGGCTAGCTCTGGTACAGAATTATTCCCTTCTCTCCTACTTCTACTTATGCTATTTATTTTACCTCTAAAATACTCTCCCAACTTGACTCAACAGAAACAAATTTTCAGAAGTCTGCCTGGGATTCATTTACTTTCTGAAAAGAGCTGACTGTCCTCAGATTACTCTTCCAGCCTGCAGATCCATCTGCAGAGATTGGGTTGGGTTTGTGAGTTGTTGTTCCATTTATCGGTGTTACTTACTATTTTTATTAGTCTTGTCTCCCTAAATACTGCAGATTGGATATTTCATGAGGTAAAGGGCCATTTCTTTGCTGCCTTTGTAAGTTTCCTTGATGTTCAACATGATATATTTACATATAGAAAGATTAATTCACTGAGTGACCCTCATGGAATTATTTGCCGATTTGGGGGCTCCATTTAAAATCTTCTCCTTCCCCAAATTTCTTCATTTGTTCATTCATTCATTCATCCATTTGTTTGTTCAATAAATAATTATTAAATGACTATTAAACTCTAAGCAGTGTCTAGATCCATGGAGGAACACAAGTAGATACTATAAATTCTTCCCTCAAGAGATCCCAGTCTTACTAGTAGAGATGAATAATTGTGGTACAAAATGACAAGTCATATAAGAAGCACTATGGCACAAAGAGACCAGTCATTAACAGCATAAAAAAATCAGAGAAGAAGTCACAGAGAGAGTGGTACTGGGGAAGAGTCCTCATTTATGAATGTGAAGAGCAATATCAGGGGGTTGCATTTCAGGCAGAAGAGAAACGTATGCAGTAATGTGTGTGTTCAACCTCATGGTGGGAAATGAGGTCAGTGAAGCAGGCAGGGGCAGGACCATGAAGAATCCCAAGAGCCACACAGAGTAGTTGGGAGTGATGCCTTTAGACAGAAGCATGTTGTTGATTACCCTTGAGTGAGATAGACAGGACTTGTCTTCTCTTGTTCAGTTACCTTTTGCTCACTCGCAGAATCAGCTAAATTAGATTTATCCTAGCATGCAGTTTGACACTTATGGGTTGGCTGGGAAAACCACATGCTCTTCTTTTCTAGAGGAAAACTATCTAATAGCTGGTCCTGCCACAGCATGTCAAGGGAACAGTCAGTATCAGAATGGGAAACTGTATTACGTGTTTATCGTTTAACTCCCTCCACTAGACCCTCAAGCTACAAGAGACCAAGAACCTTGTCTGTTTTGTTTAACCCAGTATCCCAGCACCTAGGCTGGTGCTGGGTCATAGAATGAAATCTCTAACTATTTGTTGAGTAAATGAATAAATAATAACAGAGTATCAAAATACGAGAGGTAAAAACTGATAGAACTGCAGGAGAAATAGATTAATTCATATTATAGACAGAGACTTTAACACTCCTCTAACAGAAATGGACAGGTCCAGCAGGCAGAAAAGCAGCAGGGACATAGTTGAATTCAAAAGCACCAATCAATCAAGTGGATATAATTGACATCCATAGCTTACTTCATCCCAAAACAGCAAACTACATAATCTTTTCCAGCTCACGTGGGGCATGTACCAAGATAGATAACATTCTAAGCCATAAAACACTCCTTAAATTTAAAAGAATAGAAGTCATAACAATATCTGCTCTCAGAACGAAAAGGAATTAAACTAAAAATGAATAACAGTAAGGAAATGAATGATTTCATGAATAAACCTGAATCAAGATCAGATCAATTTTAAGAAGTATCACTTTTTTATTAAGCAGGAATTTGGGTCTGTTTGTGGAAATATCTTTGGAGGCCACCCGATTTTGAACAGGTAGCAAATCTGGTTTTGATCTCTTTTCAACCCCCTGCTTTATTGCCAAATATAGAGTAGTTAGTAATCTCTCATTTGTCCTGTAGGCCCTGCCCATTGTGAGTAAAAGAGAGAAGTTCTCAGGGAAGATGGTTTGGGTCTCTACTTTACTATGTCTTCTTTCCAGACCTCTGTTGTGGCCAAGCTGGTGCTACAAGAGCAAGTAAACTTAAGTGGATCCTTCCATCATTTTTCCCTGACACAAATGTTTCTTTGTTATTTATCCTTTTGTCCAAATGAGAGTTCTTAATTCCTTCAGATAATAGAAATAGAATCACTACGGCCAAGATCTTAAACCACACAGGTTTCTCTCACCATAACTACTTTTAGAAGTAAAGTGAATTTAATAAACATTGTAAAGATTATTAGGAATATTCCTGAGTCAGACTGTAGTCTGCTAAACTGCTAAATCAATAGATTTTGCAGGCTGAGGAGTGGGGCTAATGGAATAAATCCAGCTTTTAGAAGTCTCCACTGCCTAGACATCGCTTTTGTGACATGAAACAGCTTTGGGTTAAGGGAAAGCATCTCTGTGGGCCTAGCTGTTTGTCCAAAGCTGATTTTGATCTCTGCTTTTCTGCTTCTTCCTCACTCTGTCCCACACCCCACTGCACCACAGCTTCTTGGTTTTTCTGAGCTTACCCTTCCCTCTTTCATCTTTGGTCTTTTCTCTTCCCATTGATGGTTGACCTCAAAGGTTGAAGAAACTTGCCTACGGCAACTTGGTCCCCAGCTATGAATTTGGTCATCCAATGAATATGCTGCAATCCAGACTGGGCGTCCTTTTAATTTGTCTACAAATTCTGTTCTATATCTGGTATGACAGCACACTATAAACTGAAAAACAAACAAACTAAACCCCACAAATACTCTATAGCTCAATTTGATTAGACAGAAGCATGTTGTTGATTACCCTTGAGTGAGATAGACAGGACTTGTCTTCTCTTGTTCAGTTACCTTTTGCTCACTCGCAGAATCAGCTAAATTAGATTTATCCTAGCATGCAGTTTGACACTTATGGGTTGGCTGGGAAAACCACATGCTCTTCTTTTCTAAAGGAAAACTATCTAATAGCTGGTCCTGCCACAGCATGTCAAGGGAACAGTCAGTATCAGAATGGGAAACTGTATTACGTGTTTATCGTTTAACTCCCTCCACTAGACCCTCAAGCTACAAGAGACCAAGAACCTTGTCTGTTTTGTTTAACCCAGTATCCCAGCACCTAGGCTGGTGCTGGGTCATAGAATGAAATCTCTAACTATTTGTTGAGTAAATGAATAAATAATAACAGAGTATCAAAATACGAGAGGTAAAAACTGATAGAACTGCAGGAGAAATAGATTAATTCATATTATAGACAGAGACTTTAACACTCCTCTAACAGAAATGGACAGGTCCAGCAGGCAGAAAAGCAGCAGGGACATAGTTGAATTCAAAAGCACCAATCAATCAAGTGGATATAATTGACATCCATAGGTTACTTCATCCCAAAACAGCAAACTACATAATCTTTTCCAGCTCACGTGGGGCATGTACCAAGATAGATAACATTCTAAGCCATAAAACACTCCTTAAATTTAAAAGAATAGAAGTCATAACAATGTCTGCTGTCAGAACGAAAAGGAATTAAACTAAAAATGAATAACAGTAAGGAAATGAATGATTTCATGAATAAACCTGAATCAAGATCAGATCAATTTTAAGAAGTATCACTTTTTTATTAAGCAGGAATTTGGGTCTGTTTGTGGAAATATCTTTGGAGGCCACCCGATTTTGAACAGGTAGCAAATCTGGTTTTGATCTCTTTTCAACCCCCTGCTTTATTGCCAAATATAGAGTAGTTAGTAATCTCTCATTTGTCCTGTAGGCCCTGCCCATTGTGAGTAAAAGAGAGAAGTTCTCAGGGAAGATGGTTTGGGTCTCTACTTTACTATGTCTTCTTTCCAGACCTCTGTTGTGGCCAAGCTGGTGCTACAAGAGCAAGTAAACTTAAGTGGATCCTTCCATCATTTTTCCCTGACACAAATGTTTCTTTGTTATTTATCCTTTTGTCCAAATGAGAGTTCTTAATTCCTTCAGATAATAGAAATAGAATCACTACGGCCAAGATCTTAAACCACACAGGTTTCTCTCACCATAACTACTTTTAGAAGTAAAGTGAATTTAATAAACATTGTAAAGATTATTAGGAATATTCCTGAGTCAGACTGTAGTCTGCTAAACTGCTAAATCAATAGATTTTGCAGGCTGAGGAGTGGGGCTAATGGAATAAATCCAGCTTTTAGAAGTCTCCACTGCCTAGACATCGCTTTTGTGACATGAAACAGCTTTGGGTTAAGGGAAAGCATCTCTGTGGGCCTAGCTGTTTGTCCAAAGCTGATTTTGATCTCTGCTTTTCTGCTTCTTCCTCACTCTGTCCCACACCCCACTGCACCACAGCTTCTTGGTTTTTCTGAGCTTACCCTTCCCTCTTTCATCTTTGGTCTTTTCTCTTCCCATTGATGGTTGACCTCAAAGGTTGAAGAAACTTGCCTACGGCAACTTGGTCCCCAGCTATGAATTTGGTCATCCAATGAATATGCTGCAATCCAGACTAGGCATCCTTTTAATTTGTCTATAAATTCTATTTGTAGCTAAAACTAAGAGAAAAAAGAATGAAGAAAAGTGAACAAATCCTCAGAAAAATGTGGAACAACATTAATCACACCAAGTTACATGTGATAGGGGTACAAGAAAAAGAGGAGAAATGAAGAAACAGAAAAAGTCCCCATTTCAAGTGGCTAGTGCTTCTCAGTCTTTTCCACCACCCCNTACCACATAGGGAAACAATTGTTAACATTTTGGGACATAACTTTCTAGTCATTTTCTAGGCATAGTTATATATTTTTCTTTTTCAGTAGACAGAACCATGTTGGGAATATTGCTTTATACACTGCATTTTTTGCTTACCAGTAGATCATGTATATCTTCCCAGGTTACAAACCAGGGGTCAGTGAATGTGTTTTGTAAAGGTCCAGATGGTAAATATTTTCTGCTTTGCAGGCCACGTGATCTCTGTCACAACTATCCAACTCTGCCTTGTATTGCAAAAGCAGCCCTAGACAATATATATATGAATGGGTATACCTATGTTCCAATAAAACTTTATAAAATTGGGTAAATGGAATGTAGCCCATGAGCGATAGTTGGCCAACCCCTCTGCTGAATGAGTCTTCTGCAGCATCATTTAAAATGGCCTTACCAGCCTCTAATCCAGACAGAACCCCACAGGTGGCCACTTGAATGACATTGCCGCCTTCATTCTTGATTCCTCGTTCCCCTTGCCTCCTATACTTGTCTATTGACCCAGGCCTGGGTTAATTATCTGCTTCCTTTGCATTTGCCTTACATTCCTTTGCCTTACCTGCTTTCTTCATTTTTTTCACTTCTCTTGAATATTAGGTATTGCTAGCAAATCTTAAAAGAGAAAAAACCAGGAAAGTATATTCTATCCACCCTCAACTGGGTGCTCTCCAGTACTCTCCATTTGATTCCTCACATGTGACACATTTCCTTTACACATTTTTTCCAAGCTCTGCCTCCTCATTAAATCAGATGCTCACTTTCCTGACTCTCTTTGCAGATAGTTTTGTTTCATATTTTCAGAGAGGCCTGAGATTATGTGATGTGCAGTCCCTCAACTTCTCTCTACCCCAAACAACTATGTGTTAATACAATGTTTTCATATACATAACTCATCTTCTCTTCAAAGCCCTATGGAAGACCAATCCTTCTACCTGTGGCAATAATCCCATCCCTTGCGCCAGCTTTACAATCCTTCATCACTTAGCACTCTGTTTTGCATCTTCCATCCCTCATTACCCTAATTTTCCTCTGTCTAAAAGCATATCCTTATCCTAAAAACCAAACACACAAATAAAACTCTTGACAAAACAAGAGATCTCTGCTTTTCTGCTTCTTCCTCACTCTGTCCCACACCCCACTGCACCACAGCTTCTTGGTTTTTCTGAGCTTACCCTTCCCTCTTTCATCTTTGGTCTTTTCTCTTCCCATTGATGGTTGACCTCAAAGGTTGAAGAAACTTGCCTACGGCAACTTGGTCCCCAGCTATGAATTTGGTCATCCAATGAATATGCTGCAATCCAGACT